>NW_026962011.1:26847450-27154825 GCF_032445375.1 Bacillus rossius redtenbacheri | reverse complement strand
TCGTAAATGACTGAATATTCGTTTTTTTTGAAGTGTTAGTATTCGAAATCGAATCGAATACGAATAATAAACTATTCGTTTTGATATTCGAAAATTTGAATATTCGCACAGGCCTAGCCACAGGACTTACGACCGAAATCGCAACACGCGCTCACAGATAGTGCGCGGAGTACTAGCAGGCCTACAGTGCCCCCGACGACCACCAACCCAACAAGCCGAAGCAGCGTCACAATGTCCCTGAAAACGGCCGACCAACACCAGAGTGACAGAGTGGTCGAACCAACTCGTGCAACTCGGTTCATCTGCCGTCGAACCTTCGTGCGGGACTGAAGCGGGCCGAGTTACCTCTGTGCTTCTTCTTCCTGTGGTCGGGAGCAGAGAGGTTTGCGGCCTGCGCAGCAAGGGGCCTGCACACACAACAGTTCCGAGCTCTAGATGAGCTGCAAGTGGTGCTGAGGTTGGCCGCAGCCAGGGGCGTAGCCAGGGGGGGGTTTTAGGGGTTCAAAACCCCCCCCCCCCCCAGCACCAAATCTTTAATTAATTTCTTATTCATCACTCAAACAAATTTCATACTAAAATTAATAAAAATTTTACCATTACAATATTTAAATTTAAGTACCGAAAACTGCTAAAATAGCACTATGTTACACCTTAAAATCCTAATTTTCACGGGGGAGGACCCCCGGAATCCTGCTTTAATACGGGGAGGGGGGGGGGGGGGCCATGCTTATTAACACCCCCCATACCCAAATCCTGGCTACGCCACTGGCTTCAGCACGCCTCACGCACCTGCCAGCACTAGTGCTGAGTCATCACCACCATGCATCACTATTACAAACCCCATTCAAGTTGTGTTATCAGTATTGGTACCGCTATATTTGAATTTGTTTGGAATCATAACACTATAGTAGTAGTAGCAAATTACATAATCTGATATTTATAAAATTTTATGATGTATTTTAGGTTTAATTTAATGCACGCGTAGCGCTTACAGAGCTTACCTCAACTATTTTAGGTTAATATAATTATAAGTCATTAATTACTGTCATATGTAAATTATCTGTGAATCAATTTAGGTTTATTTTTGGATTTTTGCGCAGTGCACCAGGAGAAGTTGTCAGCATGATTGTTTGAATTACTCTATGGCTGAAATGTAATCTTGAAGAAAAATATTGTGCTTTGTGGAGGAAAGATTTGTGATGAAAAGTTTAAAAACTAGTTTAAAATTCTGATGGTCTTTATACGAAGGGTTTGCAAATTGAAGTCTGAAAAAGTTGGGAGGATTAATCACCATTTTCAAGATGTATTCTGATTTGGAAATTCAGATGAGTATGGGTCAAGGCTTGGCTGCATGATTAGTCATATAATGAAATATCTTGGTAAGCCTTTTTATTTAGCTTTAGTATACAGTGAAGTGTTAATATTATTGGATTTCTGAAACTTTATCAGTGACTGCATGATGTTAAATGATCATTTTTAGTAAAAGTTAAAATTTGGAATACAGTTAATTCGGTAAATATGTAGTTGGGCGATATTTGCTAAAAAAAATTTTCTAATTCCGAAAATACTTTTATTCTATGCTTTTTAACTTCCTCTTTTCATAAAACCCGGCAGAAATAAGAAATTACAAATACTTTAGGAGATATAGCCGTTCTTATTTTGCAAATACAAGACCTGTGCAATCATTCGACCGTCACAATTTTTTATTTTCCGTGTGTTCATCAATGCCTAATTAATTAAAATGGTCGATTATATCAGGTCAGTTACATTATAAATACTTTCAAACTAAGCGGACATTAAAAATAATATAAATTAATTTTAATGGTTGTTTAGTTTTAAAGTATTTATAATGTAACTGGCCTGACCTAACAAACCAAGACAAAGGATTAACAGTAGGAATTCACGTAATTTTTTTTATTTTACTTATTACTTGCGCAACAATATCCAAATAACAAAAAAAAAAAAACATTAAAATTTGAAACATTAAAAACTCACCTAAGTTCAGGTGACAACATTCTCCAAGAAAAAAAAATTGTTACTCGTAAACAAGAAACAATGGTCAACGCCGCATGTAATTATCCGGACAGTAATATCGGTTTCACTGTCAGTAAAGGATTGTTTGGAAAGGTACGCGACGAAAATTGAAGGTCACGCCTGGGTGGGCAAGTCAGCCAGCCGACTGGCGATAAAGTACATAACCACGTATCTCCCTTTATGCGGTGTCATATTTGTCATACAAAGTGCGATGGGAGGCATATAAAGATAAATGGTGTGACATATTTATAGTTGAGTATTATTCTACGCATTTATATTACGTAAAGTATATTTTCCTACACAATTTTGGGACACATTAAATAAATTAGCCTTGCTATTTATGGAAATTAATGCTTCAGAATACGCGCTTTAGAATAACACAAGCATATTTGAACGAATCAGTCGTGCTAAGTGAGGGATAGGTGTACATTAATATTCAGCCAGACTGATTAAAACTAGTGACTTTTTATTCAAACTTATTCAGGTTCAGTGATATAGGGACAAAAAGGTTTTTCTGCGAACCGACTGAGCCTAGACTGGAAAATAATTTATTAATGTTATAACCCTGAGATTGATAACTTGAAAATATTCAGAATTTCAGTTATCTGAGGTCCAACATAACATTAGCTATCTGCTTAATTTCATGTTCTTAAGGTATTCAACTTTATGGAAGAGACACTATGATCAGATAAATGGTTATTTTATTGTTTTGTGTTTAAGAAAGTAAACCTGTTATAATCAAGGTAAGATGCTATTGTACAAGTGTAGTGTTTTGTATAAGCATACTACTATGTTGTTTAAGTGTTAAATGTGTTATGTTAATTTTGTAGATTATGAAAGTTTTTTTTTTCAACTTAGTAAAAACACTTATCATTGTCTACACACTTTTTGGTTTTGTTATAGTCAGAAAATAGAAAAATTTAATATTATTACTCATATTTGAAAGAATCCCATTGATGACACAAATATAAATAATAATTTATTACTTAATTTTGCAAAGTCAATTATAGATTTCCATCATAACACTAGATGTGTTTTTTAACTACCTGTTATTATTACATTTGCAATTTAACTTAAGTTAAAATATAGGGTTGAAAACATAAGTATTTAAATTATTTTGAATATCTGAGAGATACCATTATGTTAAAGGGAACAACTATAATTTTGATGTGTTGATTTATGCAGAGATTAACTGAAAGAGTAAATGAGTTTCCCTTTCATGTTAAATATTGTAGAGATAAATAAACTAAATATTCATGTTACTACATTAACTTTCCTTTAAAATATTTTTGATCAATTTATTAAAAGTGTTCTCTATGACACAACAGGTTCCTTACTGGTTCTCATTTTTGGGTTCGGCCGTACACTGGCCCCAAACAGCCAGTTCTCAAAGTGTGCCACTCACATAAACCATGATGCATACAACTATATGCCAAATATCCCACTAGACTTATTGCATGAACTGGTTGCCTTAAATTCGATATTCTTTAACTATTCCTTTAAGATACATGTTTCAAATATGTATTACATATATTTTTAATGTTTCATTTAGGGATTGTAATATTTTAAGATAATAATTCTGTATTGTAAGTTAGAACTGCCGAAGCCTCACCTGGCAGTCTTGAGGTCGCTGCTGGCGCTGCTGACGGACGAGCTGACGGAGCCGTCCAGGCTTGTGGCGGTCGACAGAACACTGTCACCGAGCGCGGTCTGCATTGGCAGGAACTCCTCATCACTGTCTTCTGCCGACATGCAGGCCACACAGCACGCTCCACAACCAAACTCGCTGAAGAATGCACTTGTCACTGAACTGTTACGTGTGAGTGTGCGCCACTGGTATTTTCTCTTAGCAAGCTTTAATTCGTAGAATCATCCAGCAGCATTTTAAGTAAATCACCTTTAAATCAACTACTTTATTACAAAATAATTTGACAAGAACATTTACAGTATAAACCCACGTACCACCCGCACCTTTTTTAAAAAAATCAGGTTCGAAAAAGTAGGGTGCGGGTGTTACGTGGGTCTTGGGCCATTTTTGGACGATGACGAAATAACGCCGGCGCGACTGGAGGGTAGGGGAAAAGGATGGGAAGGAAGCGGCAGACAGTCAAGGTCGCATTCCTCACAGCGTTGTCACACTGCAGCTTCGCCGGTTACAAACGCGCGCTCCCACGCACTATCCTATCCTCATTTGCAAAGTACCCAGTGGTTTTACACGTGTGTTGGCTGCAAGTATTGTAATGAATCGTAAAAAGTTGCGTTCTTTCACAGTTGTGGAAAAATTAAAAATAATCAGTGAAGCGGAAGAAATCGGTTACCGTGCTGCTGGGCGAAAATATGATGTCGACGAATCATGCGTGAGGGATTGGAGGAAAAGTAAAGACAAACTGCTTTCGGCCAGTGGCGATAGACGTGCGTTCCGTGTTGCGGTAGCAAAGTTTCCGGAGGTAGAGGAAAACTCTACGACTACATACAGGACAGACGGCAATTCGGGTACGCTGTAAGCACGGAAATGTGTTCGCTAAAGGCGCTGCAAATTGCTCGTGAACTTGGCGTGAGTGAAGGCTTTAAAGAAAGTAGGAACTGGATGCGCAGGTTCATGGTAAGAAAGGGTTTGTCCATGAGGCGGCGTTTACCGGCAAGATACGATGAGAAAGTAATAGCATTTCAGAGGCATGTGTTAAAGCTGCGGAAGCTGTAGAATATGCCACATTTAGGCACAAGGTTTTTTATTATGCATGTAATAAAAATAGTTTTTATTATGAGTGGCTAGGACTCGCGTGCTTTATCGTTTATTTGTTTGAACGAGGTCATTGCCCAGCGCACGAATATGGATGCGGAAGATTGTAACTGTAAACAGCTGGGAGCTGGGCAAGGTCATGCGCGCACACGGCGTGTTGTTATCGTTCGCGCGCGCCGATGCCACGTTCTACTCGCGCGATGTTGCCACATTGCAGTTGCGTGCCTTCTGTACACTTTTAACACAAATGCTGAGGCTGTAATACATAGCATAGTACTTTTTTGGTAATTCTTCACGATTTGTTACTGTTTGAAAGGAAAAGAAATCAAGACTAAATTAATTTTTTCCGTGCAGATTTGCAATAAAAACATTTTTTCCCACCATGGCATTCTAAAAATAAGGGTGCGGGTCTTACCCGGGGGCGGGTGGTACGTGGGTTTATACGGTACCTTACTTGAGCCCATTGTAACAGATGTGCAAATGTCCTTAAGCCAATTATTTTTCCTTTGCGAAGTATTTCAAAGGAGATTCATATCTCCGCCGGGCAAAAGTTCAATTTTTAATACCGTAGACTCCCGATCCTTCGAGATAACAACTAGCAAGGGGTCCACAGACAACCAAAAAACACTATTAAAGCAATGTCGAGAAAACAACTTTATTTTTAATCACGACCTGAAAACATTTACTGAAGTGTTAGACTAATTTACAGAAATGTTTCAGTACAGATCACTAAAACATAGCAGTATTTTACGTCGCAGTATTTTACATCTAGCTGGTCAATAAATTATTTTGTTTTAATTTTTGCACGGCTGTGCAACTGGTGGGTATTTACGAGTGTCAAGATACTTGTTTGCATGTAAAATTGAACATTACTGTCTAAAAATTACGACAGAAACAAATACTGCTGCGTTGCAACTGCTGCCTTGGAACTACGCAGGCCAGTTATTACTCGCGTTGAGTCACAGAACAGCTGCGCCGTGCCAGCGCCAACCTGAGCACAGTTCACAATGTTACGTGGAACATTAGTGCACTGTGGCTTACAAGGGTACGTTTATAATTTTCTCTAGCAGTTTCGGAGTTCATGATGCATACTAACACTTACCAACTATGTAGGCACTATGTTTGGAAACATTTTTCATCTTGAATCACAACAATAGATCCCAAAAAAAAAATTCTAAAGTTATTTATGTGTTTATGGTTTATGGAAGCGAAATATGGCATGGTTAACCCACAAACAGGATAAACCTCACCCAGATATTCAGGAGTCTACTGTACTTCATTCTCATGAAAACTCCAGCGAATGCCTAAATCTCATTTAATAAGGAGTTAATTGTATCACTTTAGCACTAAAACTGAACAAACGATTAAAAACCAATGTCTATTACTTCCAATACGGGAGCGCACGGTAGAGCATAATTAACTACATATATTCGGCCACGACTGAGGCTATGATACATTTTGGTTGAGCTGTTTCTGTTACTGGTTGACAATTCATTTTTTACTTTTACTGTTTTTTCATATGCCTGAGGCAAGTGTTTTGTTAAAGATTCAGCAATTTTTTTTTTTAATTTTTGTTTGCACACGTGGTTCCGACTCAGTCTCATTGCACATAGAAGCTCCAGTGTTTCAAGCAAAAAAAAAATATATATATATAAAGAGAGACAGAGAGAGAGAGAGAGAGAGAGAATGTTATTTATCCTGTGCCTAGTGATTATTATATTACCAAGTGGCAAACATTGTCTTTGTTTATGTTCACGAATTCTATGATCCGACAAATTCTATTATCCGGACTATGTTAGGTTCGGACGAGTCCAGATAAAAAGCTAATCTACGTTACTTTAAATTTCTAGATTACAAATATTTGTCCATGGAGCTAGTGTAACTGTAGACATGACTGTACGAAGAATGCACTGGTACAGACCGAGCGAGGCGGAGGACCAGCCCTTCGCGAGCTGCAGACCCACGCCCTGCGCGCCCAACGGCACGGTCAGCTGGTTTTGCAGCTCCTGCTCCACGCGCTGGAAGTCAGCGGCCCGCATGGGCTTCTCCCCGCCGCGCGCGCGTCCTGGCACGTTGCTGCAACACCACACACTCCCGCTCGACGCCGGTGCCATGACGGAGCTCGTGGTTACACCGGCAATTCTAAATGAGCAAGTCTGCTAAAGAAAATACTACATAACATCATTCTAAAATTAACTAACGTTGACATCGGTGCCGTTTTTTTTTACACGGCAACGAGCCGAGACACGGACCATAGAGACTTCACGTGTATTCTACTGGAGGCAGATTCATAGCGCGACTCATATTCGAGGGCAACCCTTACCATGAAAATGTTAAGATATTTTTTCCCAAAATTAAGGGTGCGACCGATACGAAGGGGGAACTGTCTGCATCTAAATATGGTATTGACCCAATTCACCAGACAAAAAAGTAGGATCACAAATCAGAGAGCGGCAGGGGCCTAGTATGCTACACAAGGAATACTGTGTATTTACCATCAGAAGAGTCGCCCCTGCCTATTGATCACAGTTATAATTGGGGGCATAAAAATAGTAAGGGTCACCCTTGAATATGAATCGCACCATATATCTGTCTACAGTGGAATAAATGTTAAGTCTTTGTTCCGTGTGTCATGTTGTGTGTCTCATCTTATTGTTGCGTATGATATTAACCCTCAATCATATTTTAGTCTGTTTCTATTCTACTTTATTACTGTGTAGAAAGGAGTAAGGCCTGACCACTTTTCTCCAGCTCTCCCCTACTGCTTTACAACCCCCTCATAATAACAAAAAAAAAGGGCAAGTATCCCTTCAACGGGCTATTGTATTTTTTTTAAACCAGTCCTCTTCCAGAATAGAAAAAAAAAAAAAGGCAGCAAGCTACCCTTTCTTGTCAGTTTCCTTTATTAAAACTAGCATGCATGTGACAGTGTCAGCGAGAAATTCCCGAGGGAGCTGAAGAATGTAAAAAAGCTCTGTGAATTGCTGCTTGCAAAGAACCAACGATGGCTGTAGTTTTGTCTTGAAATATTGCATTTGAAAGCTGAGGAATCTCACGCAAAAAAACAATTATGTTGGTCACAGTTGCATCTTTAAAACATGTTGAAATGGACACGTAGAGATTGTGCCCGTTCATGTATATTTTTTACAAGTAGGATGAAGGGAAGGGTGAAGGGAGGGAGGGAGAACTGTCACACACACCCACACAAACAAGCTTGTTTATTTTTTTAATTTTCCCCTCCGCCAGCCCAGCAAGACGTGTCACTCCCAGACGACGCCAGCTGCAGCTGGACGACTGGTGCGGCACTAACAAAATGGCACCATTCCTGGTGCTTTTCACGCACTGCTCAGATATTTTAACCAAACAATTTATACTTACTCATAACATACTTATTAAAAAACCGACACAGGAGAGCTATTTACACACACATTCAAGACACGCTGCAATTATAATTTTTTTTTTTTACCCAAAGCTATAAATTTGCGTAAGAATCGCACTACACTATATTAAAATAGAAATCGGCATAAAATATGCTAGCCATACGCGGGTAAATACAGTGATGGAACATGGTATTTATGTTTAATACAGCACATCCCCACTCGTAAGGTATGACCTCCCATCTCCGCCAGGAGTCTTAACGCTCCGTGCTGGAACACACTCCAGTGAGCGTGGCAAGGCGCACCTGGTGTCCTGAGTGTCGGGCTGCGCCAGGCCGCGCGCCATCTCCAGCACGGCATGCAGCTGCCGTGGCGACAGGAAGGCCGTGAACGCGCCCAGCGTGAGCTCCAGGTCCACCTTGGGGCCTGCCACCCCCTCTCCCTGGCGCAGCCTCACGCGCAGCTCCTGTCGGCCCGCCAGCTTGCCGCACAGCACCGGGCGTGCCTCCCAGCCAGGGTCGGTGCCCGCACCGGTCTGCGCACACCACACGCTGCGCTCCTACATGCGCACATCTCACACAGGCGGCCAGCCTGGCGCACAGCACCGGGCGTGCCTCCCAACCAGGGTCAGTGCCCACTAGACATCTGCGAATTGTGATTTTTCAGTTCGAATTTTTTTCGAATCGAATTTCAAAAAAATTCACGAGTTTTGAATTTTTTTCGAATCGAATTTGGGAATATTTATTAAAATAACATAGATCGTTAAAATTTTTTAACATACCACCTTTGAAAAACTTGTCACATAATTTACAGTTTAAATCAAGTAACTAAAATTAAAGTGAGACTATTTTGAAGAAGAACAACCAAATTCTCAAAAATTAAAAAAAAAAAATAAAAAATAAAAAATTATATGTCTATAGCACTAACATAAATAACTTCGCAAATCATTTTAACTTGTCATGGAGAAAGGTGAGTTCATCGACATGGTGCGGCAACAACAATTCTCTGCGGCTGGTAACTATGTTGCCTGCTGTATAGAAAGCTCTCTCATTTGCCACCTTATTTAGCATGTTTGACTTTCAAGGATAAAAATATTAATAAAAATATCACAGCATAAGGAAGTGGTACCAAAGAAAAAAAAAACAAATTTACAGTTTTTATCGCGTAAGCATCGCACATTTTATTCTAAAATCAAGTTTATAATTAGGGGTGAGACCGTGGTTTCACTCTTAGCTGAGTTTTGAAATAAACAAACACCGTCGTATCACTGCGCCGCGTCAGCAAGTGATAGGCTGAATTCATCTTGCGCGCCAAGCACTAGTTGCAATACACAAAATTCAGTAGTTGGTGCTAATAAAAAAACGGAGAAGTAATATAACAGGAAGCACCGTAGCACTTTGTTCAGCGTAGGTGGTTCATTTGCGAAGAAAAAACTATGCACTTTACGCCTAATAGCCATCTTCACAAAAACATCACAAGTTTTGATAACAGGATAATCAAGTTTCCTTTTCTTCCCGGGAGTTGTTAATGTCGCAGTGTCCAGTAATTCTTTCCTTGCACGACGCACACTGCTCTTCGAAACACTAGTAAATTCCGCAGTTAAACTTGCGATATTGTTGATACGACAATCCGGATATTTGTCTGAAAATGTTTTTAAAACATTCAACACAATAGTTTTCTGTGCACTTTTCAAAAGCTTTCCCGTTCTGTGCTTTACAAAACTTTGTCCGGCGTCAGCCATAACAAACCAGGTGCGCGCGAATGCAAAATACAACTGTTGCACCGGGCATCAACTGTACACTGTACACATGGCGTCTGAGTCATTCCGTGTGAAATCACCAAGTTGAGGTTGCTCGACTATTTTTAAAAAAATTAATATTTTTACCACATATAACCTTATCAATGGGTAGTTCAAAACCATATTCATTTTATTTTTGTGTGCCACCATTTTCAGTAGAGGCTTGTATATCTTCCCAAGTGCGTGCTCTAACAGTGGTTTGCAGTGGTTTCAATAAAAGGTCATTGTTGACATTGTATTAAAGATAGAAGGTTCTGGTCTTCACTGAAGTAAAGTAAACATTGTATGGTTACCAAAAATGTCTAGAAATAAAGATATAATTTTGTTTAACCTTATGTGAAATGACCTTGAAATTTGTCAAAAATGTTATAAAAATTCCATTTTGAACATTTTTTTAAAGTGACTTGGAGTTGGAACCACAGGGCAAATATTTTTTTGCAATAAGTATGGATGGCAGACTTTCCAGAAAAAATGAGATAATGTGTGGGTTTAAACTCCTTCCTGGTTTTCTGTTGCATTAAACTTCTAAAATTTTCATTTTTTTGAGTTTTTCAAGGTCAAATATCTCAAAAGGGGGACCAGGTAAAATTTTTCTGTTTCCACTATTTAGTACACCTACTGGTACTTAACAAATTCTGCAAGTTTCATTTTGTGGTTCAAACAGGTGTAGAAGTTACAGGCTTTGAAACTTGGGTAAAAAGTTGCATTTTACGTAGAAAATAAAAATTAACAGTGGCTCATGTTCACATAGTCTTTTAGTGATTTTACCTTTAAGTTAAAACAATTTGTAGTGCTAATAATAAAAAACATAAAACTCACCCTATTACATTATCCAGATTTGCAAACCACAAAAAAAAATGTCAGCTGCAACAGATTTATTTTACAAGTTTGACCCGCAGTTTCTGAGAGTTCTATATTTTTCTCTTCAGTTATATTAAATGTTCTACCTGTTATAGTAGTGAACTCTGTAGGTTTCAAAATGTCTAGAACATTCTTCATCTCCACCCATAAAACATCATCTTTTGTTTTACTGAAGCTTGTAGATGGACCACCTGGTGTGTAGAAGACCACCTTGATATCACTGTTTTCTTGAGAAACCTCACAAACTCTACCAATATACCATCTGTTATCATAAACACACACAACAATGTCGTTTACTGAGATGTCACTAATGTTAAAAACACCAGTAGTGCCATCAATTGGATATTCTTTGTGTTTCGTATCAAACGATGCTGAAATGATGCTGTATTGTATTGTTGATGTGTTCTTCGGTTTAAAACAATGTTGATCTCTAGTGCTTAAAATTCTTTTAGCATTATCAAACCTGCTTTTTAAGTGAAGATCTGCCTCCTGAACTTCTCTTTCTCCCACAAACACAAAATTTATTCCTTTTATGTTTTCCACACAAAATTGAAACATACTCATTGGTGTTATGATATGGCCTTCTTTCGGTCGCTGTAAACTTGTCTTAGCCACCAGTCGCTTGACAGTTCCACCAATACCATCACAAGGCCCCTTTCCATGACTTGTTGCAAAGAAATGCCACTCTGCTTCTAATCCAAAATCTTCTTTATGCTTGCACAAGTTAGAAAAATTGAACCTGTTCTTGTATTGAGCAGCCGATCCATCAGAAAAATAGGCAACTCGATTCAAATTAGGAATAAGGGACTTAACAAAGTGTATCAACTTTGTTTGGAATGTGTACACAGCAACTGTGTTATGATTCATACAGTCACTTATAACACAAAGGCTCTTAGTACACAAATTCTTAGCATCATCTCTGTAGTACACACAGAAGGGATGAATTGTGGCCTGAGAATTCATCCAATGATAACTCTGGATCTCATCTTGGATGATAAATGTATAGTTTTCTGAGAAATCCAGAATTATTACACATTCATCACTTTGTAGATTCTCTTTCTTACTTTTCAGAAATTGTGATTGACTCTGCGAGATGAAATGGTGTTTCTTCAATGCCATTAGTTTACTAACAAATTTCTCTTTGAATTCAGCATGTGGTTCTACTATCGTTACAAGTTTGCAATGGTCTGCTACTATCCACTGACTGTATGTGATATCGTCATCATCACTGACACCCTGCAATAGTTCATCTACTTTCAGGTTTCCTACTTCAGGACAATTTGGGCACTCTCCAAACATACAATCTTCACTATTTAAATCACACACAATATTTTCAAGAAGGACCTTCCAGTCATCTGTTTTTACTGCCATAGTCATTAGTTTGAAATTTTGGTGAATTGAACATACACAAACAGAATGAGTGCCACTAGCTCCTGCAAGGATGCACCACTTGGGACGCAGAATACAGAATGTAGAAAACCCAACCTTTACAGATTGATGCTCTTCTCTAAACTTTTGGTATAGTTCTTTTAAATTACACAGAATTAAACGTTTTTGCTTTAGTTCTTTCTTCCCATCATCAAGACGAACCGATTTTGTATCCTTCATTCCAGGACAGATTCTACTAACTTCATCGTTTTCATAAAATTGAACAACGAGATCTCTAGTTTCTTGAGGCAATTCTTTCCCTTTTTTCTTAGATGTGAGCTGTGGAATAACACCACGTTCCTTAACAATTTCACGTGTTCTTCTAACCAGATATTCGCTTACATCTAACTCATGTGCAGTTCTTTTCATTGACCAGCTTTTTGGCACTACACTAATGACTTGTATTTTCTCATTGTTGGATGTACAGGTCTTAATTCTTTTCTTGAGATTTTCAATATGAATTTCCATGTCTTTTATTGCAGTATCAGCTATTTCTTCATCATCCTCATCTTGAGACTCACAGGTGATGGTAAAAGTGTCGCTTAATTTTTTCTTAATTGCACAAGAAAATTTGCTCACAGTTCGTCTAACTTCTAGATGTTTTTTTGTATCACTAAGTTTAATAATTTTAGTTGGGGAAACTCCTAAAGCAGAGCCAGCTTGATTGATAGACTCTACAACAATTTCAGGTGCGGTGAATAGTTCTTCGTTATCACAGTTGCTAGTACTAGTACCTAAATTCCCCTCAACATTACTTGAAAGTTTTTTATGACAAGAGCAACAAACAGATTTGCCAGGAATCAGTGATGGCCATCTTTCAGACAACTCTACAGTTATTTCCCTTAACTGTTTTTTGATAACTTTTTTATGGTATGAAAATGGATCGCAACACGAATTTCCAAAAAGATGATTATACTTGTCCAGATATTTTTTTTCGTGGAAAGTACACACATTAACAATGTTATGTAACTTACTTCTTTTCTTAAGAAGGTCAATTTGCGATTTAGTGAAGTCTGATGATAATTTTAGGTAATACTTGCCATATGAATCATTTTCACAATCTTCATGTGTAAAAGTACCCAAAGAACACTCCATACTTCTGGTAGATAGTTCTACGTAGTCACTTTGAGACAGAAACTGCAGGTAACAACTAAGTAGCTCACTTCAATGCAGAATTGTAACACATACCAGCAATACTTGTGTGGAGCCAAATAAACAATATTAGAGTAGACAGCACATACAAAACCACAGAACACAAACACATCTTTACTCCTTGGCAGCAGACACAAGACTAAAGTGGTTGGCTGCAATGCACATATATTCAACTTGTCACAACTTGCTCTTTGGATGGTTACATCAGGTTTGCTTGTCACAACTTGTCCATTCATGCCTCCTTACAAAATGATTTATTTTTAACTTTCCATATGTTACAACTCAAAGCCTTATATTATATTTGCACTTCATAAGAAATAAAATAAACATTAATAACTGTTACACAATTTGATTACAGTCAAGTAATTAGAGCTAAAATATTACAACTTTTTACCTAAGTTTCAAAGCCTTTAACTTCTACACCTGTTTGAACCACAAAATGAAACTTGCAGAATTTGTTAAGTACCAGTAGGTGTACTAAATAGTGGAAACAGAAAAATTTTACCTGGTCCCCCTTTTGAGATATTTGACCTTGAAAAACTCAAAAAATGAAAATTTTAGAAGTTTAATGCAACAGAAAACCAGGAAGGAGTTTAAACCCACACATTATCTCATTTTTTCTGGAAAGTCTGCCATCCATACTTATTGCAAAAAAATATTTGCCCTGTGGTTCCAACTCCAAGTCACTTTAAAAAAATGTTCAAAATGAAATTTTTATAAAAATTTTGACAAATTTCAAGGTCATTTCACATAAGGTTAAAAAAAATTATATCTTTATTTCTAGACATTTTTGGTAACCATACAATGTTTACTTTACTTCAGTGAAGACCAGAACCTTCTATCTTTAATACAATGTCAACAATGACCTTTTATTGAAACCACTGCAAACCACTGTTAGAGCACGCACTTGGGAAGATAAACAAGCCTCTACTGAAAATGGTGGCACACAAAAATAAAATGAATATGGTTTTGAACTACCCATTGATAAGGTTATATGTGGTAAAAAAATTATTTTTTTTAAAAATAGTCGAGCAACTATTTAATTAAACATTTGGTGATTTCACACGGAATGACCCGTCTGCTAAAATCATTGTAAGTAAATACTTGCTGACACATTAAACTGTATTGGATATTGATGGTGAAACGCTATAATGCTATATAACAACAATTGTTATAAAAAAAGGCAGTGTAAAAATACTTACAAATGGTACGTAACCAAGGGACTATTTCTTGCGCAAGAATAATGTGCGCGGCGGCCGGCAGCCAATGTAAATGTTTGTTTAAAAGAGGCTTTGTTTATTCCAAAACTCTGGTAAGAGAGAATGGAGAATACTATTATGCAAAAAAAAAAAATGTTAAGTAATCCATAAAAAAACAACCTATTCATGGAAAGTACGTTTATTTAAAAGTAGACTTTGCGAAAGCAGGCTAAATAATTTAAACTGATGAGTGATGCAATAAAACCATTTTATTGAACGTAAAAAAAAAGACCCCGTAACAAGTACGTGATTTGTAACTATACGCATAACGATCGTGCGGGTTAACTCGGTTACTGACAGAGCGTGCGCGTGCATGCAGTCTGCGAGCTATCGATATCAATTTTCGACTACGTGCGCGCGCTCTTTACAGGAATACAGGAATCAACACAACCAAACTAGCGCTGCTTACGTTTTTATAAGCCGTATAAAGCGACTCCCGAGACGTTAAAGATGAAGTTTTTAACTTTTAAGAACGTCTTTAAAACACGATTTACATATAAGATTACTTCGTAATAGGATTAATTAAGTTAGTAAGCAGTTTTATCAGAACGAACGTCGTAAACTGCGTAAAGCAATAGGCGCGTTGTAAACAACGGGAATTCATTGCATTACATCAAATGAGAGTAAAACGGGACAGAAATAAAATGGTTAAAATAACGTGAAAACGTAAATAACGGTAACGTAAATTAGGGGTTTCGATGTATAATTTTTTGTAAGTGGAAGATGTAATCGTCCATTTACATTTCTTTTAAACATGGGGGAGGGGGATGTCTTATATTAGTGTACCCGGGCCAGATTTTGCAAGTCGAATTATTGTAAAATGAATTCGATTCGAATTTACGAATCAAATAGCAAAAAATTCGAACTCGAATTCGAAAATTTCGAATATTCGCAGAACCCTAGTGCCCACACAGGTCTGCGCACACCACACGCTGCGCTCCTACATGCGCACATCTCACACAGGCGGCCAGCCTGGCTCACAGCACCGGGCGTGCCTCCCAACCAGGGTCAGTGCCCACACAGGTCTGCGCACACCACACGCTGCACTCCTACATGCGCACATCTCACTCATGCGGCCAGCTTGGCGCACAGCACCGGGCGTGCCTACCAACCAGGGTCAGTGCCCACACAGGTCTGCGCACACCACACGCTGCACTCCTACATGCGCACATCTCACACAGGCGGCCAGCCTGCAGCACTGCACAAGCAGTGGAAGCATGGTTCTTTTACTCATCTCCGCCATAGCAGCAACGCCTCACCGGTATGACAGCCGAGTTATGATGGTCATCATTGCTAAGGTGCTTTACCTATGATGGCTCGGCAGTTTATAACATGCAGAGGTTGGCAGTGAATTTTCAGGACGGATGTATTTTTTTTTGGCAGAATCATTTAATATGCTAAAGTTGGTTATGATTATTAAACATTATCTAATAGGGTCAATAAATGTTTTGTGAAACTGTGAAATTTTGTAGACTTAATATAATGGTATTATTTATCCACCTAGTGAAAATATTTAGTGTATTTTTATTGATTTTGTTTTCAGGGGGCATTTTTTACTTATAATTGTATGATAAAATCAAAAAATACAAAAACTCTTGCTACTCGATGTTAAACATTATTAGACTAACTGCTTTAATGATAATTAGGATATTTTCGATACCCGTTGATGTTAGCTTGCCAATTTGAAAGAAACGAAACAACCCAATGTGCTTTACATCCCATAAAAAATGATATAAAATATTGTTGTTTTATTAAATTACATTATGTTTAGACATTTATGTTTACACCTGCTTATGTTATAGCATTTCTTTTAGTGCACTGCAAATATTATAAACACTGTTTTGCACCCTAGCATACGTATCAGAGGAATATGCTGATAATATTATTTATTAAGTATCATGAAATCTTCAAACATTAGAACATGAACACTGTGTTGTTAATAAATGCTCAAATATAATTGAAAGAAATAGTAGTACACATTATTGTGACTGTATTGTATAGCAACCAGAAAATTAGAGGATCTAAATACTTTTTTCTGAATTTTATTACTTTATTTTCACAGAAGCAGCTACTCTCAAAAACTACAATTTTAATATTAAAGATAAACACGAAACCTCTGAACTCTAAGTGAAACACTATTCCTAATATGTTACCATTTTATCATACTTCAGAGTATTTTAGGGAAATCTAGTGTATAAAATGCACGGCAATATGCGGAACAGCAGGAGCAACCTAGCCGCCTACGAGGGTGGGGAGTAGGCCCAACCTAAAAGTCACTAAATCATGGGAGGAAATGCTTTCTCTTTAAAATGTGAAAAATAATGGTGTAAATAACCAGCCGGCTGCTAGGTATTTAATCAGAAGCAATCTTGTGTATTCTCAACCTTATCAGTGCATGTCACTTTATCTTTACAAACAAAATTTTTTTTATCATGCAAGGAAAGCCAAAGGGAAAATGAGCTGTTATTACAAGTTGTACAAACGACAAGCTTGTGCAAGCCGCACCACTAGCTGGGCCTTGGGTGCACGAGCTAAGTTTTTATGAAGTGCCAACTGCGCTCTGTATCTTTCCATTCCATTAGTTAATGCTTTTGCATTTCCTTTTTTTTTTTGTTTGGTCCTTGTGAAGTGGATAGGGTGAATGCAAGGCGGTGACTGGCTGCATGACGGGGTTAAATAAACATCATACCTACATACGATGGGCATGTCATACCGAAGACGCCTTAACGAAAGACAACATTCAATCCACGCTCGCTTTTAGTGGCAAAGCGTCATACTGATGGTTGTCCCTATGAAGGGTGATAAAGGGAACCATGCAAGCCCTGCAGGCGTGCCCCAGGCAGTGATCTTGTCCAGGTCTGCACACAACCACTGACTCACCGTCGGCACTCCTACGTGACGTCAGGGACCACACATACCTCACACTTGTTAAGGAATCTTCAAAAAAAGCAAAGTGAGGATAATTATGATGATGGGTAATTTATGCATTAGAACTGCAAGAAACCACAGAAACAAAACATGCACATGGAAGAAGTAGATTTAGAATAATATTTAGATTCACTTTATAAGTGACTCACTCCATATGGGAATATTTGAAATGCTGTCATCGAACAGTCATATTATTTCCCTCATATCCACAGGTCGACTGCACTGCAAGTGACACCACAATGGTACCATGTCTGGCGCGTGCCTGCCGACACTGCGATTTGGGTTCAACACAGAGCAGAGTCACACCCACAAGTTGGCATTGTGGGGAATGTGGAAATCGCAGCCATGGTCCGGCGAGTTATCACGATGACTCCTTCCACTTCCAACTCTATTCCTCCGCAACTTGCTTCATCATTTGCATGGTAACAAATACAGTGTATTCAAGTTTAATTAATCTGCATAGTGTATTCTTTGTGTATTCCAAAATAAACAGGCTTTTAATGATTCTAAATACATTTTTCATTAAGAAGTGAACCTTATGTGGCCAACCTGATCGGGGGTATATCTGTGTTAGTGAGGCAGGATTATAAGATTAGATGGCGGAGAAATTAAGATAAAGATGTAATGCAAGGCCCTTGGGTGCTTTCAGGAATCTTTACCAGGCTTTTAATATCTAAAAATTGTCCTGAAAGCATTCGTTTCAGCCCTTTTCACTTCCATAAAAATACAGAAACAGAACTACTCATCCACCATCAGTGCATTCTTAAATGCTTATTGTTATTTTGAGCCATTTTTATATTGTTTGGTTTCTTCTAAAGCTCTGCAAACATTATTTGTAACCTAGTAGACAGGCCCCTAACTAAAGTGTGTCCCAGTAAGCAGGACCCTAACAAATGTGTGTTCTAGTAGGCAGGCACCTAACAAATATGTCCCCGTAAGGAAGCCCATAACAAATGTGTGTCGGAGTAGGCAGCCTCTAACAATGGTTTCTGTTTTGTTTCACTTTCACTACAGTTCTCCAAATACTTTGTTTCGTGTTCAGTTTAAGGGACATAAGTAAATGCACAACCTCACACACGTACACATATGTATTCAGCATGTATATGTATGGCATGATGTACCTTGCCATCCGGAGAGGAGTCAGCTGACGTGTCCACGGAGCGGCAGAATGTGCGCGCGTGCGCTGGGAACTCATCTGTGAAGAGCGACACACCCTCCAGGCAGAACTTCTTGGTGGAGAAGGCCGGCACATGAAACAAGCGTGCCGCGTCCGACGCGGGCGGCTCTGGAGGGTCCATGCCCGCCTCGTCCAGGTAGTCGATGCTGCGGAGACAGCGTGCCCAGATCCTCTCTACATCAACTGTTTCCTGACAAGAGATGACAAGCATCCATGCTTTTCCTTTAATATTAATAAAATGTGTTGGAAAGGATATGACATTGAGGCAATGTCCAAGAAATATAAGTTATATTTTAAGGTATCCAGGGTTGATAACTTAGTACTAAAGGACAGAAACGAAAAGGATGAAAAGGCAAGAATACACAAAGTAAATAAAAGCACACATGGTCCGTAAAGATAAATAACACTGGCGCTGACAAGGACTAGTGTGATTTCAAACTCTGGGGCATAAATTTAACGGAGGGCAGGGAATTCCAAAACAAGCAATTTTTCTTAAGGAACACATGCCCGGAAACCCTGCAGTGTTACAAGTGCTAAGAGTAGCATGCCAACTGAATTGGGTGGGCTTCAGAGGACTACTCCACTGGCTGAGAGGACACTTGGTCGCAGCGTAGAGACATTCAAACACTTACGGGAAGCAGGCGATGAGTTAAGCACAGACCTAGCAGCAGAGTGGATGATTTGGCTGTGGTATGTTAATATGTTTGGCTTCGAGCGAAGCGCGCATCGCTGACTATGAGTGCAGCGCTGTGATTACCGAGTTGATCAAAAACAATAGTATGGCAGACTTTACATTAGCAGAGATGGCCAATATGTAGAGGCAAGATTATATGGTGAATTGCGATAAAAGCGAAACAGCGAAATTAATTCAATACACCATCAAACAACAAAAAGGAAGATATACTCAGGCAAACACCGAAATGTAAGGATAATCTCACAATGAAGCAAAAATCACCTCATTTACCTTGTTTTTTTTTTTTTTTTACCAAATACATTATTTTCATATATCTTAGAGTAAACTTTTATTTAAAAACCTAAAAATGTGAACTAAGTTTAAATATTAATTTAGTTACTATTTATGGGATTTTTTAAAAGTAAATAGAATCACTCTATAGCTGATACTGTACAGATATAGCTAAAGGCCTACAGATCAATACCACAAGGAAATGCATAAGTATGATTTTGGGTTTTTAACACTGCATAATGATTTTTTTGATTGATATTAATAGTAACCAAAACACATTGCTTCAGACATTTCAGTTTAATAAAATAATTACCTGTACTTTTAATTTTCATATTTTTAACATTCTAATGGACTACGAAACATAATGAATGTTTTAGTTGCAGTTATTTTTTATAACTATAATCAGAATATTAAAATTGTTTTATGTAGAAATATTAAGGATATTACAATGAAATTTTGAAGCAGAAAATCAAAAAAAAATTGTGCTTGATATGTCATTATTTGCGTATATTTGTTTTAACTTTTAATGACGATGAAGATGAAATCCAATATTATAAGTGATGAAATTTGCCTCCTTATAACATCATAAAATCCTGGCTCTACCAATATGTTAATGGTTAACGGGCTTGCAAAAAAAGTTGCAGGAGTAGTGTACATTTAAAAAGGACTCTCACAAAACAGCAATGCACCGAATAGGAAGACCTTCGCACTGCTTAACCAGCGACTGCCCCAAACTGGGAGTTTCATTCACCAAACTATACGTGGCTGACTCTAAACGACTGTGCTCAGCTTGTCTGCTCCCCAAGAAGCACTTCAATGTCACTGCGCTGCAACCACGTGTCCTCTCAGCCAGTGGAGTAGTGGCATGCTACCATTCGCGCTTGTAACACTGCAGGGTTTCCAGACACATGTTACTAAAGAAAAATTGCATGTTTTGGTATTCCCTGCCGTCCATCTATGCCCCACAATTTGCAAACCTTCTGTATACTATACCATAAAACCATGGTCTTTGTTTTGAAGTTCATACTAACCAAAACTCAGCAATGTATGTGCAAAACTCAACATTATCCCAACAAACATTTATACCTCCCAAGTGGCTGTATCATTACACTAAAATTAATTAAGATACACAGCTACCAGAAACCAAATTAATTTACTCATTTAGGATTGTAGTGATACGACCATCATGACTGTTTAGTGATTTCTCGAGTGGCCAAGTTGATCAATGAAAATGCAGCCTGCAAGATAAGAACTACAAAAACATTAAAGGAGGAGTAATGATAGTGTAACCTGTCATTGTTTTTGCGACTGTGTTTGGGTGTGAAGATGTGCAGCTTCTAGTGTTTCTTGTTTGCTAATATTGATGTACGGCTTATTTAACTTTAAAAGTTTATTAAGTATTTAAATGTTATTTTCATTAGCCTTTAAAATTAAAGCAACATAATTTTTTTTTATCATTATTAAATAACACTAATCTCATTAAAAAATCACTCACTTTTAAAGGATATAAAATCCAATTTTTTTTAAAATTATCACACAATATGAATGTGCTTGAATTTCGCTAAGTGAATCCTCTAAAAGCACCGTGTGTTGCCACGACACGCGAGCACACTTCCTAACAGAGCTGTCATGCACGCATGGCCTTCACGCAAACGTCGGGCCGTGAAACCCCAGAGTGAAGCGGCAACGCGAAGGGACACTCACTTCTTGATCCTGATCTCGATGGCCACGCCCGAGCTGCTAGCCTTGGGCATGTGCTCCACACGGACCAGCATGTCGACGAACTTGACCTTGACGCGGCACAGAACTGCACAAACACAGCAAGCAGCACTGCAACCGAGCGCATGTCCAAGAACCAACCGCTGTCGCAGCAACAGTTCCCAGCAATCAGCAGTTAACTACATGATTGGCCACCAACCAATCTTCTACTGCATGTAGTCATTCTAAACCAGTTCACAGTTGTCAATGATTATACATACTTTATTCTAAATTATAATTACGTACTTCCACTGAATCCTCAGTAAACCAGTAAAATACTAGTTTAAAAAAATAACAACTTTAAAAAATGGGCTTATGTACTTATGTTATACTTACATTGAGTGATAAAAACTAACTTGAATTTTGAATGGAAATAATTAATAGAAATAAAATAATAAAAGGACTGGAGTGATGATATAAATATGGTTGGTAAAGTATAAAATTAATCACATTAATTTTTTTTAATAATTTAATTTAATAATTTAATATATATATTATTTTTAATAAGTCTCAGTATTTAATAATAATATGAACGGTTGTATAAAATCTATTATTTGATTTAGTTTTAAATATTTAAGATAAATTTTAATTAATAATAAAAGCAATAAATATGTTAAACAGTTATTCAAATTAATTAATTAATTATTAAATAATATTGTAATATTTTATAATTTATAATACAAATAAATTATACATACAAGAACATATCTTCACTTATATAAATACAATTGAAAAAGTTTATAGACAGAATTTTGTATCACTAATATTAAAAATAAATAAATGTTTTTAATGATATGGGCCAGTATACAACATAAATCACTAAAGTATAAAATTAAAAAGCACACATATAATGTTACTATTTATAATGTGGGGAGAAATGGGTTCGTAAGGGATAGCCCCAATTAGGTTTATTTCACAGTTTTATTGATTACTAATACATATTTACATTAATAATAAATAATTGTACTTAAAAATGTCAGAACACAAGTCACTGGCACATACAAATATTTATCCTCAAGTCATTCAATATCTGACAAGTTCCACAGTTCGCACTCCTCACTGGAGCTAAGCTCAACAGTGGTTCGCCCCTTACCTCACGCCTGTCCACACACACACAGTCTCGCGCCACACAGTCGCTATACTCTCCCGATTCAGTCGAACTCAGCATCGCGCAACTCTCAGGGGGGTCTCTCCCCCTTTCACCGATGTCACACTTCCCTTCACTCGGAACTTTGGAACTGTCACCGAACTCGTCGCGGGACTCACGCGTAACTCTCACCACAATCCTCGCGTAACTCACTGCGGTACTCTCGCTGCACTCCTCGCCGAACTGTCGATAAAACTCCGTAGCCAAACTCTCGCCACACTCGCGGCACTCACCGTCGCGAGACTCTGTCACCCCAAGATCTCCCGCATAGGCCGGCATCCCTGCGAGTGCGGCTGGGGCGAGTCACGTCATCCCGCGTCGACTCAACGCCTGAAGCGTCGCTCGATCCCAAGGCCGCTCAACGATAGATAACAACACCGAGGCATGGTGCAACACAGGGAGCAAAGGGAGGAGGGAGTTAGCGACGACCCTTGTAATCCGGCCAGGCATGTGTGGCATGCCTTACGTCCATGGATGGCGCGAGACATCAGTAGCCATGCAGGGCCACCAGCCAACTCTGAACCTGGCATTGCAATCTGGTCTATCGCGTTCGTAACAATAATTTTTAAATGTATGATGCATTTGTTTGATGTACCTTTGTAGCCTCTTTTTCATATTGTGAAAATTTCATTGCACGGTGTACGCACATCGTAAAAATTCACTCTAATAATTTTTCTTCATAATGCGCCTAAAAAAGTATAACTTCAAAAATGCTGGTAAAATTACTAAAAATGAAAATGAATTAGGCTCACCAAACTGTATTAGAGAAATATTATTTAAAATGTCAAAAACAAAGTTCAAAGAAACTTCAGAAATTAAAGGCAAAGGATTAACAACTGTAAGAAAAAGTCCCTTGATCATGTGACAAAAGGAGCAGCTCTTTCTTAAAATTTTAAAAGTTGTGCAAAAAGCAAATCTAAATAAAAATGGAAGTAGACGGTGCCACCCGCCACACTACTTGTATCAATGAAGCACCGACAGAAAATGAAACATATGATGCAATGTCTCGGTCACATGAAATATTCATCTCATAAGTGTGCACCTGTGTCTGATTAATCCCTGTTTAGACTTCCTCCATCTGCGACATAGCACGGACATGAAACAGACATTTCCCCTATGTCCGGCATCATGTCTGTTCATGTGCCTGCTGGTCCTTCACAGACACCCCTCAACCATTCAAGAGACACTTTATCTTTCGCGGACTGGAGAAACCAAAGAATACCTTCAACAGGAAAACTTTGTCAAGACTACTTACAGAACAAAAGTAAAATAATAAAGAAATTGAAAATCTGAAAAAATAAATTGCTGCAGAGAGACAAAGAAAGAAGGTAATGAATACACTGTGTTTTTCTTCTGCATCTTCTATCTCAAGTATTGACATTATACACTCTGCTGAGAGTTATTGGAATAAGTCCGATGAAGAAAGCTCAGGGTCTAAAATCAATTGCTTTCTTATAACACCATAAAATCTTGGCTCTACCAATATGTTAAAGGTGTACGGCATGCAAAAAATATTGCAGGAGTAGTGTGCATTTAAAAAAGGACTCTCACACAACAGCAATGCACCGAATAGGAAGACCTTCGCACTGCTTAACCAGCAACTGCCCCAAACTGGGAGTTACATTCACCAAACTGTACGTGGCCAACTCTTAACAACTGTGCTCAGCTCGTCTGCTCCCCAAGAAGCACTTTAATGTCACTGCGCTGCAACCACGTGTCCTCTCAGCCAGTGGAGTAGTGGCATGCTACCATTCGCGCTTGTAACACTGCAGGGTTTCCAGACACATGTTACTAAAGAAAAATTGCTTGTTTTGGTATTCCCTGCCCTCCATTAAATCTATGCCCCACAAGTGATGAACCAATAAGAAGAAAACATCTCAAGAAACATTATCCATGTTTCAAAAGATAAAAACAAAATTTCATCCACGTAAACATTTCGAAGACAATGGAATTGGAGGGAAGGCCCCAGTAACCTTGATAAGGATTACAAGGCAGCTGTATCACATTCCAGTGATCCCAAGCAAGTAAGTAAAACTCGCAATGTGTATTCTGTTCCCGAACTGGACTTGTTTGTAAATCTTAAAAATAAATAATTTTCTTTCTTTCATTGTCCTTGAATCAGCTTTTACAGCTTGGTGCAGTTTACTATCATCCCATAAACACATTTAAAATAATTATGAAAATCCTGGTCAACTACACTGGAACTATCAATTTTTAAAAAGGTCAACATCTAAAACAGTAATATTAATTTAAAAAAAAAATATATATATTGTAATTTTTTTCCCCTATTTATATCTTCTAAAACAGTAACACATAATTATGTTTGGGTAAATTCATACTTCCTTTTTTTTTACTTCACTTCTAATAACAAAAAAAAAATACCTTAGTAAAAAAAAATGCTCTAAAGTGGCAAGCTACTGACACAATTACATAAATAGGTAGAAATTTAATTTTTTTTTGCATCTATGTATTAATAAAATAAAACATAAAACTCCATTATCAAAAAAAACTAACTATTTTATTATTTAAAAATCACTAAAAAAATAGGCCCATAAAAACATAAATTGTGAAAGATATTCATTCTTTGTTCAAACGTTAAACAAATGCTGTAAACACATTCCATAAATTAGTAATTAAATACATTGAACAAAATGCCAACTACTCACTAGAGTCAATAGCCTGTGCGAACATTTCGAGGCCTTGAAGCGGCTCCGCCTCCCCTTGAAGACACTGTTCCTTCAAGCACTCCTCTGCCAGCTGCATACTACTGCTCATGCTGCTCCACATGGACTCCAACATGGATGCCCCTGCAACAGTAGCTGCCAGCTCTATCACTCACTGCACCTTCAAGCACTCCTCTGCCAGCTGCATACTACTGCTCATGCTGCTCCACATGTTCTCCAACATGGATGCCCCTGCAACAGTAGCTGCCAGCTCTATCACTCACTGCACCTTCAAGCACTCCTCTGCCAGCTGCATACTACTGCTCATGCTGCTCCACATGGACTCCAACATGGATGCCCCTGCAACAGTAGCTGCCAGCTCTATCACTCACTGCACCTTCAAGCACTCCTCTGCCAGCTGCATACTACTGCTCATGCTGCTCTACATGGACTCCAACATGGATGCCCCTGCAACAGTAGCTGCCAGCTCTATCACTCACTGCACTTTCAAGCACTCCTCTGCCAGCTGCATACTACTGCTCATGCTGCTCCACATGGACTCCAACATGGATGCCCCTGCAACAGTAGCTGCCAGCTCTATCACTCACTGCACCTTCAAGCACTCCTCTGCCAGCTGCATACTACTGCTCATGCTGCTCCACATGGACTCCAACATGGATGCCCCTGCAACAGTAGCTGCCAGCTCTATCACTCACTGCACCTTCAAGCACTCCTCTGCCAGCTGCATACTACTGCTCATGCTGCTCCACATGGACTCCAACATGGATGCCCCTGCAACAGTAGCTGCCAGCTCTATCACTCACTGCACCTTCAAGCACTCCTCTGCCAGCTGCATACTACTGCTCATGCTGCTCCACATGGACTCCAACATGGATGCCCCTGCAACAGTAGCTGCCAGCTCTATCACTCACTGCACCTTCAAGCACTCCTCTGCCAGCTGCATACTACTGCTCATGCTGCTCCACATGGACTCCAACATGGATGCCCCTGCAACAGTAGCTGCCAGCTCTATCACTCACTGCACCTTCAAGCACTCCTCTGCCAGCTGCATACTACTGCTCATGCTGCTCCACATGGACTCCAACATGGATGCCCCTGCAACAGTAGCTGCCAGCTCTATCACTCACTGCACCTTCATGCTCTACTCTATCAACCGAGCTTCTCCTCTTTGCCATTTACAGTATTGTTTGAATGTACTTTTTGGCATATATTTTACGTGCCAGGTTTATATGGTCAACAGAAATATGTAATAAATGTGCGGCATGTTCTGATTGAAAATTTTCATTAATTATTTTGTCTGTTTCACCAACATTGTTACTTCTTTCCTTGGTCTCTATCAGAAGGGACCCTTAACCCTCACCCCTGTTGTGCTACTCTCTTGTCAGCACACAATTCAGAGGCTGCCTGGGACATCCAATTCAGAGAGGTTTCAGCGCTATAGTCGCTCATAACTGTTTGTACACAAGCCTGAATAAACTTAAGGTATTTTTAAATTTAATTTTTTTATGACTTTTTTGGTGTAATATATTACTTTCTTATTATAACATATTTCTCAGAAGTTTGTATTGTGTGTGCCTAAAATTAATGGTAGGATTTAAAATGTGCCCCGACTTGAACAGGTTCGAGAACCACTGCTTCAGGCAACACAGCAACAGGAAGCAACGGACGAGACCCCCACACAGGGCACACTCACCGGAGTCGTCCCTCTTCTTGGGCTGCACAGTGAGGCAGAGGCCCGTGACCTCCACGTAGCTGGAGTCACTGAGTAGCGACGCCCACGGCACGGACACACACATGCCCGACACGTAGCCGTCCACGAACTGCACGGGCCAGTTCTGCTGCGCGCCCAGTTCGTTGAGGGCCTGCAACACACACCCAGCTCTGCCACCACGCTGCATCCGGACACGGTCGTGCTTGTACTGCCGTGACTTAGGAGCGGCCCCAAGTATCCCGGACAAGTGCACGGCACGGACGGACCGCAAGCAGGAGGCACAAGACTCGTATGACTGGAGGTTGGTATCGAGGAGGTTCCGAAGGACATGGGTTTGATGAGATGGCCAGAAGGAATGGTGACACATTTCCCGGGCCAGGAATGAGACCCAGATAACTTGGTATGAGGCAAAATATCCAGTCGACCATTCACATAAATGCATTCAGTTTCATTAAAAATGATATTTTATCGCATAAACAAGCAAAACTACACATTAATTACTAGCAGCTAGGTACGTGCTAAACCTCTGTTATTCTAACCAGAGTCTTAGTTTCAAGTTAGTAGTCATGCTCGGAATCATGTGTTTTAAAAGTCCACAGCTACGCTGGCATGGCTGTGCTATACATAATACATCCCATTGTAATAACTGTTAGTGTGGTTTGAGGCTAAAATGGTTTTAGTACTAACCACCTTTATTATTTTTAGTACTTTTTAAAAGGACTGTTTAAGAAAACTGGTGGGTATCAAATATATTATTTCAATGGTTTTTTATTAGTAAATAATGTGAGGAGTTACACTAAATATACAGATATTTTTTGTTATTTACAGTAATATTTAATGGTTATTATTTTCTAATTATAATCATAATTTTGTTTATAATTCTATAGTTTGCCCAATCATGAAACTTTTGCTATGGTATGAAAAAGGTGTCTGTGCCTGCTGCACCTTCTCCAACCCACATCACAAATCTCATCCTTCCACAGAGACAACTATCTAGTATTTATAACAATTCGCCTACACCTTCCCGCGATACTTTTCCCTCATAAATTACTTGGATTAACAGCTTCTGCATAAAAAAAAATTAAAATACATTATATTCCCCTTCTCCCAACCATTAAATGGGTTGTGTTGAGACAGGAGTGCAAGATAGTGAGTTTTTAATTACCTGAAAAAGTCAGAGTGGTTTATTCCCTAAGTACCTCATTTGCATTATGTTAACTCTGTGTGTTTTGTTTTAGCAGTAGTTGTGTTAAGTGTGATAATCTATAATTTATGAAAACAGTTTTAAATGTTGTTTTACGGTTGTGTACAAGTGCAACTAAAAAAACAGTTACCATGCTAGATTACTTGCCTTGTAATTAATTTTGAATTGCAAATACATAGTTTTGTATTATTGCCCTTAAGAGGTGTTTATATTATAACAAGTATTTTTTACCCACGTAATGGCAGATTTCTGATAGGTAAGTTTGGTACAGTTCGGGAGAAAGGCAGGAATTGTCAAATTGAATTTGTTGTTTTGCATATAATTTGGTGTGTTGATTACTATGTAAAATTAAAATTTATGTGAGAGTAGAAATTTATGGTTGATTGTAGAGAATTTGTCAGTTTTGTACTGTTGTATTTTCTGATGTAAGCATAGCTGTTGTTACCTGGACATATTTGAATCCAAACAATTAGGTAGTGGAGTCGAGGCATTTATTGTTTGAATTTAGCAGATCATGGGGTGCTGTCTTGTACAGTGAAGTGAAAAAAAAGTGGGGCGGTTATTGAGTTGGCGGAGGACAACAAATGGTTTGTCGTCAACAGACTTCCGTACGTGTCTGTAGGACACATAAAAGGGTACAACAATAACTTTAAAAAACTTTTTTTGTAAGGGTGTGAGGTTTTCGAAACACCATGTTTGGGTTCCGAAGATCATCAAGACTACTAATTGTTTTTAATGTTGGGTACCTCACGAAATTCAAGTTTTTCTAGACATCCAGAAGATTCTGCTCAGAGTGAAGATGTAAACTCTTCTAACACAGGCGAGTGTTCACAGTTTCTTTAAGTTTTTTTTCCTTATATATTATATACGTAATACCCACATCCTGAGAATCTGATTTTGCCGGCTTCATCTTACTATTATTATAAAAGCAAAAGTTTCTGCGTATGTTACTCCTTCACACCTGAACTGCTGAACGGATTTGGATGATATTTGGCATAGTATAGCAAGCTCATTACCTGGATTTACACATAAGCCACAAATTATTATGAAATTCATCCCTATTAGAGTGAAAAAGGGGTAAATTCAATTTTATAACAGAAAAAATAGGTCACAGATATACAAACAGTGAGTGTGTATCATTTCTCTATGTCCGCCACACGATCATACATAGAGTAAGGTTTGGCAACTTCCTATCCTTCTCCTTGGTGAGACCATCTGCTTAGTGAAGCTCGCGGTTGCTAGTGAACTAACGCTAACGGCACTAATAGCAGTTTATATCTGAACTTCGTCAATAGATGGCGTTGCCTAGGGTTTAGGAAAGTTTGTTAGTGAGTGTGTAAGTTTGTGTGTGTGAGTGTGTATTGTTTTTTTTTTTACTTTTTCATGCTGTAATAACACATGGGCTACTTATTATCCCAAAAAAATTGGCTGTTCTTGTACATATATATAAAATAGCATGATGGTACTTATGACATCGATAAATTCTGCGACAGTGATTGACTGATTGCCATGAAAGTTGGCACATCAAAGTAATTTTTATGGAGAAGGTTTTTATGCTATACGTTTTATTATAATCCGGCTATATGGCGCTGGAGCGTATCAACCTCCAAACCGTTCAACCGATCACCATGAAAATTGGTATACATAAATATTTGAACATAAATATTTTTGAGGTATCCATTTTGCTATAAGTCGCCACTAGATGGCACTGCAGTGCACACACTTTTTCAACGTTCAACCAATCTCCACGAAAATCGGTTTACATAGATATTTGAACACAGAGAATACTTTCGCGACATCCATTTTGCTATAACTCGCCACTAGATGATGCTGCAGCGCATCAACTTCTAAACCATTCAACAGATTGCCATGGGTAAACAGAAAATCATAGATCATAGACATACAAAACAGCAATTGTGTGTAATTTCTCTATGTCTACCACACTGTCATAAAGTGGTATCCATTATGCTTTAACTCACTGACAATATATCATCCTGAGTTCAGCCGAGTACTGCAGCTAGTCATACACACACACACATGTACATATATACACATAAAAATACATATATATTTGTATATGTATATATATTGATCCTGTGTATACGATGCTTGCTGATTTTATTTAGTAAAACAAGAATAGTGACGTAAAACTATTATGTTCACTGTAATATCTGTAACATTTATACTGAACACGCACAAACACAGCCTCAGAATGGACGGGTGTGAACATTAGGTTTTCCATTCTGTGATTCTCTGTGTATAAGAATGTAAAAACAAAAAAAAAAGCAACGGCTACATCAATGCAAAGGTATTATAATGTAAGCTATAAAAGGTGTTTTCTCAGAAATGGGATGGAATATAAAGACACGGTTTGCGAGGTAAATAGGCTAAAGGAACGTTTCTAGTTTTCGAAAATAAAAAAAAAGTAGTTTTTGATTTTTATTATTAATTTCTGGAAAAGCCGCGACGCGAGTAAATGACTACGCGTTTTTCGGCACAGGTACTACGGTACTAAAAACATTTTTCGGAAATTTTTACTTTTTTAGGAAATGAAATTTCTCTAGGAAATTACCCACTTCTTTCTCACCAGCGTTATTTACGTACCTCGACATCCAAACGAACTTCCGACACAGATCCTGTGCCTTTGTACAAGTCCACCGTCAGCTGATCCAAGGTCAGTTTCTCTTCTAGAAACTGCCCTAAATATCTTTGAAGTAAATACCTACAAGCACGTTTCATTATGCTCTCTGGCCACGGTAAGTACCAAGGCATTTTTGCTTTCTTTTTATTTAACTTAATCGCAAACTATCAATTCAATCCTTTTAAACACCACATACTTTTTGTCAATATTCTCACAGAATCTACGCCTCACAGCCGCATAGTAAACAAAAACAACGTGAATCCAATGGTAAAAAAAAAATGTTTATTATGATTTCCTCATGCACCCTTTGTTTATAAAGAAAGCCTCATACTCTTCAAAGAACAGCTGGTCATATCTCGAACGAAAACTATATATTTGAAAACATTAACACTTAAGAAGATTTTAGTAGACGTATTCTTAATGTAAATATTACATTGAGTGTGTCGGCAAAGTTCACTAAAAACATGGATTATTTTTAATTACATTATAATTATATAATTTAATTTCATGAATTTGAATAAGAAGTCTAAAAAATAATATACATTAACTTTTTTTTTAATATACGGGATAAAAAAGAACAATCGTTAGATTTTGTGCTAGTAGTTTGAAACAAGAACGTTCGAGTTTGATTTTCTGTGATTTCACTCAGGCTGGGATTCCAAAATACAAAAATAAGAGTTGAGGTGTTGTAAATGCTACACTTGTACCCTAAACATATTCCTAGTGCGCGATAGGACATGGCCAGTCCCTTATTTTTAGCGGACAGATTTTAGTGACATATCCATGATTTATTTGTTGCCCAAATTCTGCCCATGTGTACAGCTCACTTTTTCGTCGATTTCGTCCAGATGGAAGACCCACGTCTGGCGCCATAAACTCGTACATATTGAATTTCGTGAGTATTGGGGGACATACGAAACTTGTTATTGTGCCAAATAAAACTTTATGATAGAGTAACTATCCTGGAATAGGTACATGTTGTGCTTTTTAATGGTCATAATAGGAAATATTCGAAATTTAAATTGTTCTTGAAAATATTATAACATCAACATTTAATTCGTGCAGTAGTGCTGCTATCTCTAGGATTTTTGCCAATTGTATCGATAGTTTCCAAATATCCGCTAGAATGTGTTGAAACCAGTTTCTAGCCTCACACAGGAAACCGTTTAATAAAATGGCTGCCGATATGATCCCTTACTGGGATTCAGTTTGGACACTTTCTAGAATATGAACCGTGAGCTAGATCATCCTAACAAGGAAGTGATTATTTGCTACCTTTCCCGAAAGTTTTGAAATACTGTTCTTATGGAGTTGTCACACTATCAAGTTTTGACAACAAAATTAGAAACAAAATATTGGTAGGGTTTTGGGTTTTCCAGATTATCTTCTAATATATTTAGACAGACAATCTCAAATAAGTTTTTAATCTTGACACACTAAAAAATTTTATAACTAGATTGAACTATTTTTTATTTAATCAAACTAAAAATTAAAATCATGTATAATATTTTACACCCCCTGGGGCACAGAGTTTCATATTCGTTTCTAAATTATTTTGTCTTTGGTAATTTTATGTCTATTACAGACCTCGCCATGTACCCACCAATAATTCCTCAATGTTTAAATTGTTTCGTCGCCTGGTCGACTAGCCCCTCAATGATATTATTTTGCCGGCTACTCAGTGTTCGGTAGAGGGGGGGTTCGGGCCGCGTGGCCAAGGGACTTAGTCACCAGAATAACAATTGACACACTTGAAGACAGTTTCCAGATTCTTTATACACAGTATCTCGAACCCTTTACAGGGGGCTGCCGCGTTTCCGCCTGTGACTGTTTCTGTAGGGCCTTTGAATATATATACTGTATAGAAGTCGCGAGTGGATAGGATTTACTCTACGTTTTTCAGAAGCGTATGATGAGCAGCTTGGGAACTTCACTGCTGCAGTGCGCTGCCGTAACGCCCTGTATCGTCTTAGTTGTTATTTACACGTTAGAGCGCAGCTCTGTCACCCGCTGTCATTCCCCTCATCCATCATTCACTGCAGCTCAACGTCGTTCTACGGGAGGGGGAAGGGGTGTTTGAAGAGTTGGACACTTGTCCGCTAGGGACCACCACAAGTCGATGCCCTAGAGATGGTGGCGCTTGCGGCGGTGAATTAACTAACTACCTCAAAACCGTATTAGAAATTTTAACCTGGGCTGGCGACTTCTATACAGTATATATATTCAAAGGTAAGGCGAAGCCCGGTTCCGCGCACTTATACTGTATTGGAAAAATACGTGACGTCCCGATCGTGACGAGCATTACCCACGCCGCTAAGACTTGAACTCGCTATGACTCGCGCAATAAGCTGACTGTCTGACCGGACAACCCAGTTACTGGCGAATATCCAGTCCACAATAGTACTCAGCGACTCGCAAACCTCTGGGGAAACACATACGCGAGGAGAGTGGCAAAAAGCAAACCGCGACTGAGTGACGAGGTGACACCCTCGCCTGAATGACAATACGAATGTAGGAAGTGAAATTCCTTCCCCTCGGCAAGGCCTGAACTACAGCGAGACACCGCGCCCGTTCCACTCTCACCGTCTTAGCCGCACAGCACTATCGTCGCACACGCAACACAGGGCAGGAGAAGGCGTTGGCGTGGCATAACGGGCTGTGAGAGCTGGGCCGACACTTGGGTCGACGTCAATTGTGTCTTTCATATCTAAGTGTGGTCTAAATAACTTTCTTTATTCTATGATTAATTATTGTAAAATGGATAAAGTTAATAATTTTTTGACGTGACAACATGTAATAAATCGATGAACACCGGCTGCACTCACGAAAAAATGTCCCATAACGCACATTGTCCCACTACGGATGTCCCATTACAGATGTGTCCTGTTATGCTCATTGTACGCATGAGTGACATCTCTCTTCATGCTCATCGTACGCATGCATGGCATCTCTCTTCCACTCGATTGGTACAACCATCGATTTGACTTTTCAATCATATTTTCGTCGTTTGAATAATTAATATTATGTAATTTAACGATCATCCACCGATTTTCAGCACAATCGGTACTGTTATTTAAAAGTAATGTTGAATATTCAAATAACTTTTAAAACTTCCAAAACACAAAACAATATAACAATATAACTATATATATATATATATATATATATATATATACCATCTGAAACAGCTATTTTTGATATGGCCTTGACGCCGCCGTCAGTGCTCCCTCTGAGAGCACAGGCCGTTATGTGTCCTCAACACCTGATAAGTGCCGCGCCCCGAACGCGCCCGCGCGCGCAACGTAGTGCAGTGCCCCGAACGGCGTGACGTCAGTCACGGCCTCCTACGTGTGCAAAGCGCCCGGCCGGGTGTGGCACTGCGCAAGGGTATTGTTTCTCATGCATTTTATAATATAAACAAAAACTAAGAAATCTAAACCATTCAATAATTAATGTTAATTAAATGATCATATGTTAAAAGGGTATAATTCACAAAACTGGCCGAAGTCACCTTCCCGCGCTCCGCAGTTTTCCCGCGGAATTTCCCCCCTCCCTGGCCCCGGCGGCCAGGGAGGTTAGGCAGTCGCCATCCAGCACTCGCCCGGGCCGGCAGCCCACGCACGGGGAGCCTTCAATTTTCGCGCCAACACCATATAACTGCAATAGGTAAATATAGTCCAAACGTTTTATATCAGCTCCCCGGTCGGCCCAAATCGGCCGTTAGCATCCACGCGTGGTCTTTTAATAATATGTGTATCCCATCAGGGATTTGTATAGTTTACGTAAGCAATTAGGTGACCTGTCGTGGCACCTGCGCCTCACGCTTTAACGTCCCACCACGGGACATAGTTCTTTGCCCACGCAGGGCGGCACTGCGCCGAACGCGACCAGAACTTTCGGACGAGTATTCACCTGGGACGTGCCACGGCCACGTGTGTGATATCGCTCCAGATTCCACCGTGTCCGTGCCCAGCTTAACGTGGCCCAGCCACCCCGCGGACTATCCGCGCATGCATATCCTCCTGTGCGGGACTAATCGCAGTAATTCAGTGTAACGTGTTCTAATAAGTAAATATTCTCTTGTGCGGGACTAATCGCAGTAATTCAGTGTAACGTGTTTTAATAAGTAAATCATTCTCCTGTGCGGACTAACCACAGTAATCTCGTGTCATGTGTTTCCTTAATTAATTTGCGGGACCGATCATCCACACACGTCACGCCACGTCCGTGTACTCTCGCAGAGACCCTAGCAGGTTCAGGTGCGCGGAGCTTAGGTCGACGGTGAAGCGGCCAGTCACGTGAACGTGTGACCTGTAGAGTGTGCTACGTAATAAATCACCAAAAGAACTCGTGTGTTTCATTAATAAGGCGTCCTGGGAGGCCATAACAGCCCGGGGAGTCCTTTGTCGCCGCATCCCTGCCTACCGCCACGAGGCCAGGAACCCCCCCCTTGAGATTCAAAATTAACCTACCAGCTTAAATTTACGTAAATTCAGATTAGGCAACGGGGACGGCGTCAGCCTCATGGTCGTACGGTTAGCATCGCTGAATAACAATTCAACAATTGACAGATCGAATCCTGGCCGCTGCAATACTTTTTTTTTGTACTTGTAAAAATAAATACGGCGCGCGCGACACTTCAAAAGTAATAAATATATTTGAATTAATGAATGCAAATAAAAGTAAATTTATTAATTAAATTGTAGATTTCATTTCACTCCTTTGTATCCATACAAAATAGTGATAATTTAATAAAATTGATTCAATTTTATTCCTAAAAGTATGCAGAGGTAGATTTTATCATACAAAAGATAGAAAAATTTTAAAAAATTCTTATTACCAGTGACAAAGTTCGGGAAAAACTGTTAGCAGAAGAACACATTTAACCAAACAGTGAAAATATGCAGGGCGTGGGAAGTAAATAAACAAGTACAGGTTATGCAAGCTGATGCACCTTTACCAGCGGTACATACTCTTAAGTCGTAAAAACCCCACCCTTGCAACTAGCGATCAACAAACACACACAAAAACTAACTGTCACAGGTGTGGTTATATCCATCAACAACGCCCATGCCCAGCTCTGGGAAAAGAATGCAAAAAGTGCAGGAATTTAAATCATTTTTCTCAGGTATGTAGGTCAAAACAAGTGCACACAATTACTAGCAGACTCCAGAACCAATACTTACAAAAGGAAGACGCTGCCACATTCTATGTGTCAAGCATACACATACACCAGGGTGAACTGGATTGGACAGAAAAACTTGTGCTACCCAACAACCGGAAGGTTACCTTCAAACTGGACACAGGCGCACAGTGTAACGTGTTAAATATTAGCGTCGCCAGTAAAAGCTCGCTACATGTGACCCCTTCCAGAACAAGAGGACTACTGTCTTTCACCCAACACAGTGTTCCAGTATTAGGGGAGAAAACAGTCAGTGTGTCTACAAACAAGAAATCCACACACGTGCTCACATTACATGTGGTGAACGAGGGTCTACCGTGCATCTTAGGGAGGCAGGCCTGAAAATTATTGGGGTTTATCAAACGAGTGGAAATGGCGGTTGCAGATGGTGAACTCTTGGAAGGGATAGGATATTTAAAAGGGTTTGCATATTACATCGACCTGGTAGAAGAACCGAAATTCACCATGTACCCACCAAGGAAAGTACCTTACGCCATTCGAGATCAAGTTAAAGAAGAATTGGATTACATGGTCACAAATGGAATAATCAAACGCGTGAACCGACCTACACCGGCAGTATCTCCCATGGTAGTGGTGAGAAAAAAATGGCAAATTTAGAATCTGTATGGACCCATCTGATGTAAAAAAACCTAAAGGGACAACACTATCCCTTACAGAATGTAGAGGAAATAACAGCTCGACTAAAGGGATCCAAATATTTCACACTCCTCGATTTCAAAAAGGGATTCTGGCAGCTCGAAGTGACCGATAGAACGTCCCAGTATCTGATGTTTGCCACACCATAGGGCAGGTACAAATGCAAAAGGATGCCGTTTAGACTAGCTTCTGCACCCGAAGTTTTTCAGCAGGTAATGAGTCACACACTGCGAGATGTACAACATGCAGAATGTTCAATGGACGACATCCTTATACATGCAGAAAGCAAGGAAGAACTAGAGAAAATCACCAACATGGCGATCAACAAACTCAAAGAAGCAGGGCTAACGCTTAACCCAAGCAAGTGGGTGTTTTCACAAAAACAAGTAAAATTCTTAGGACACATACTGTCTGACACGGGAATCCTTCCAGATCTGGCGAAAACAGAAGCAGTTGAAAGATTGAAGGAACCATCATCGGTCATAGAACTTCAACGATTTCTGGGAATGGTGAATTACCTACTTATCCAAATTCATTCCCAGAGTTGCAGAACTGTCAGCGCCACTTAGAAAACTACTGGGAAGAAACGTCGCGTGGCATAGGGACACAGAACAAAAAACTTCATTTGCAGCATTTAATTAAAATCTCCACCTCTTCTGAGATACTATGACCACACTATGCCGGTAACACTCTCAGTAGATGCCAGTAGCCACTCTGTAGCTTCAGTGCTCATTCAAGAGGGCCAGCCTATTATGTACGTGTCTAAGGCAATCTCTACGTCCCAACAGAACTATAGTCAAATAGAAAAAGAAGCCTATGCCATATTATCGGCTTGCAAAAAATTTCATGAATACATCTGGGGAAACCAGCGATTGACTATAGAAATGGACCACAAGCTGTTAGAGGCAATTTTCAAGAAACCCCTCCAAGACAGCCCAGCAAGACTCCACAGAATACAGTTTTAAATACTACCATACAACCCAACCGTCATCTACAGGAAAGGAACAGAACTGCACATAGCAGATACATTGAGCCGAGACTGTAACAACGTGCCAGAGCCAGACCCACAGCCCATTTTTGAAGTACACGTGACCATACAGTTGTTACCAGTATGGGCACTACAACTGAAGGACTGCATCCAGGAAAGTGCAGAACTGTCGGATCTTCATCAGATGATACTGCAAGGTTGGCCAGACACAAGAAATCAAGCACCGGCCAACCTGCAAAAATACTGGACCTTCCACGAAGAATTAGCAGTGTATGAAGACATCATCATCAAGGGCAACAAAATAGTAATATACCCGGTTTGGAAGTCTTTAGTTTTGTCACAACTCCACCTATCCCAAAAGGAACTCAAGGCACACTGGCACTGGCACTAGAACATGTGTTCTGTCCAGGTATATGGCGCAATACATCACCAGGTACATTCAACAATGTGCCACATGCCAAAAATTCCAAAATGATTCACCACAGGAGCTTCTTAGCAGTGAGCAAGTTCCATCCCGACCCTGGCAATATGTCGCCTCAGACATGTTCCAGTATAAAGGTAAAGAATATATCCTTGTTGTTGACTCGTACTCTGGCTATTTTGACTTTGTGATGCTGAGTTCAACCACTAGCGATGTAATCATCACGAAGTTAAAAATTTGGTTTTCTCAACATGGAATCCCAGACGAGCTTCGCACTGACAGAGGCCCGCAGTATACGTCCTATCAGTTCCAAAAATTTAAATAGACTGGAACTTTAAACACAGACTATCAAGCCCTGACTTTCCATGCTCTAATGGACTAGCAGAAAGGTATGTGCAGGAAGCAAAGAATCTTCTTGCAAAATGTGCTGAGGACGCATCAGACATATGGCTAGCATTGTTACATCATCGAAATACACTGAAGCCAAACTGCGGCACGCCACAGTTTGACTACAATGAACTCGCACACACAACACGAGTTAATACACCTAACCCAACACAGCAGGAAGTCGTTGTTTAATTTAAGGGGAACTGCACCGACATCAAGGAACAAAAGTTATATAAACCAGGATTATTTTATTAAACTTGTTCTTAGTTACAACAATTAATATACATATATTTTTACAAATTTCATAGAAGTGGGAGCAATTAAGGCTCAGATCAATTACTATACTTTTGGTGAATAAGATTCTTGCACACTAATGAATCGCGAGGATATAGAGACGTACTTAAATCAAAAATGTACAATTCGCACTCCCGCAATATGATAACATACTTAGATATTATATTTAATACCGAGTTCTACCATGATGATATCTCAAACGGACATTTAACTTAGCCCTACTAACTCGTGACGGGCCTAGACTTATATATGACCTCAGATAAATAACTTTAACACAATAAAACATTTACGAGACGCGTCCCTATAAAAATACATAAGTAGAACTAAACGTCGGCCATGCGTGAAACAAGATAGTAAAGACCACAGGTCACCTAACCCAAACTGTAATCCCCTAAACTGCCAGGCAGGAGCCATACGATAAACTGGAACTGAGCTAGTGTAATAGAGCCGGGAGGTAAGCACCTCCGACTGCGCACAAGACTGAAACTAGATGTAACCTAGTCTTAAATTGTCAGCCACTCGGCGGTAGAATTGTACAATAAGGCCCGAACTATCGTCACACGACACCTACAGCATTTAAGTCTCTAAACGGATAACATAGTGTCATAATGATGTAACTGTTAAATGCAGACGTAAATATTCAAGAAGCAGAGAAGCATAGCTTCGCTGAGTGCTGACCATAATCTAATCCACGCGTGCCGACGGACTGATTCCCTTCTCAAGAGAGAGAGGAGGCCAGCGACTGTATTAAGCTGCGCGGCGCTCATATAGGCCTCCGAAACCATGACACGAGGAGCGCTGGTGTCGCGGCCGGAGGGGGAGGAGAGGTGAAAAGGAGGGGATGTAGGGGAAAAGCATTCGGAGAGGAAGGGGAAAGGAGGGGAAGGAGCGCTATCATCGGAATCGGCGATGAAGCCATCCGCTTCAACACCAAGAGGAAAACTCGGCTCCGCTGTGAAAAGACTCATGGGATGTAGGACAAAAATGACCTTACCATCCTCCGAAGAACTTTTGCAGCCGGAATTAGTGGAAAAAGTTCAAGAGCATCTGACGGTGATAAGAAAAGCCCAAACGGATCAATTCAATAAAAACAAACGGTTGCCGCACCAACTCAAGACAACAGTTGAGGTCCTTTACCATGAGGCGCACAAAAATTGGGTACCAGCAGAAGTATTGACACGCGTACCCAACGCGAGATCGTATATAATTGACATGCCCAGGGGACAATATCGCAGGAATTCTTGGTTCTTCAAGCCCAATAAGCCTCCGGTAACACAGCCCCAGCAGTCCCACACCCTGCACCAGCCAGAGCCTGTCTCGCCAACAGCTAAGCACCAAGAGGACCTACAGTCAATACACCAGCGTCGGCGACCACCCATCACAGCGACGGATCTCCAGAGTTTCGGGGATTGGATGAGGACTTTCCAACAATGACAGGAAAACACCCAGCCACACCAGTGACAACCAAAACACGCAGTGGGAGAAGGTTACTCCCACCTGAGAAACTTAATTTGTGAATTAGTTAAGTCAGGTCAGGTTAAACTCCTGAACATTACATTCGAAACCTAGGCCCAAGAAGCAGAAAGAGGGAGATGTCGTTGTTAATTTGGGTTTCCAAGGTTGGCGACAGTGAGCTCGTGCCATAATGGACTACGGACACGAGGCAGTAGTGTATAATGTTTTATTTGTAGCTAAGCAGTGTTTCTAATTATCTGTCTATGTAGTCGTGTATTGTTGACAACTACCTTAGTAGTTATTAAAGGACTTTATGTGAAACTACATTTATGGTAAAAATTTAATGAATATTTATGCTTAAATTTTTATCAGGTGTTTGGTAGTGATATGAAAACATTTCAAGCTCTCTGAATTTATGTTATTTTGAGAAACACATTTTTTTTTTGTTTATTTAGGAAATAATATACTGGTGAAATTTTAATTATTTCTTGGTCTAGCCCAGTTCACATGCTTTGTCATTGTTTATTTGGAAGATTTTATTATTCTTAACATCGGGTATTGGGGGATATTATAATTTTAATATTTGGGATGATTTTAAGATTTTTCCAATGGAATTTTTTGAACTTCCTAGCTGGGTGTGAAAATTGTGATTTCTCGCCCGTGAGTCTGGGAGAGTCCACAGAGAAAGTTTACTTAAGTTAGTCATCGGATCCGACTGTCACCAAGTATCTGAACTGGGTGAAATGCAGGACCTATGATGAAGTTTCAAATAATCTTAATTGACATGAAAATTGACAAACTCCCACCATCATGATGCATTCCACTTATAAAGCTCCCATTTTGTCATTGGATACTTATCAGAATATTCCCAACTCTCTCATGCACATTCACATTAGAAAAAAGCATAGAAATTTTGCTTTGATTTCATAATGGCAGTGACATGATTCACGTGTCTATCACTACCTCATTACCATAGATACCTCTTACTGTTTTTGTCCTGAGTCGGTAGCAGGTGGAAGACAGACGTTTTCAAACAGCGCGCCGAGACACCAAGGGGAGTGCTACCTCACCCTTTTCCCCTTCTGTAATGGTAATCTCGATATTGTAGGGTTTTTTCTGTAGACGCGTCTGCGCATGCGCAGACTGGTTAGGGCGGTGGTAAGTGCATTAGCTTATTCGTCGTCGAAATCCCGACCAAGCTGGTTGGGCGGGTGACCACTTTAGCCTTGGGGTGAGTTGTAATGCGCTATAGCGGCACTCCTGGGTAAACCGAAAATTGCCAGTTCAGTTCACGAAGTTAGAGACTTGCTTTTTATGTATCCACTTTTAAAAATTTACATAGCTATTGGGATTCGTGCGCCTGTTGAAAAACTACTCCCGTAGTTTGGGCTCGTATAGCCAGTGGGTGAGAGCTTTGGGTCCGAACTTAATTGTCAAGAGGAACTTTTGCATTTTGGCACATGCCTTGCGAGGCGGAATGTTAATGAAGTTGGCATAGCTTTGCTGTATACTGGCGAAAACAGTTGTTCGTACTTTGGACCTTTTTTTACTGTGAGCAGGGTTGGGTTTTTGAAGGTAGCTGCGCCTCCATAACTTCTGGGCGAGCCGCGATAACACAGGGAGACATGTGTTACTGTTGAAACGGAGCGTGCAAGTAACGAGGCTTGGCCGAGTTTATCCCTGTTACACGATGCTAACACTGGCCATCGTTGCACAGGGTTTATGCTAGTAACAGACGTGCTGCATGTTGTAATTGATACATGTAGAGGGATTACTGATACATTGTAACACAAGTCAATGTAATACTGTTATGCCACACGCGTTTATTTATTTTAATAGATACTGTAAGAAGTTAGATTATGTCGAGTTGGTAAATTTCACGTAGTGAAGTTGAGGATACAGTTGTCACTAAATTTGTATAATATTGTTAATTGTCATCTGTACATCTGTAGTCTGTTATCTCATGCACGAGTATGTATTCAGGCGGGATTCGGACGAATGAATTGTATGTTTAATGTAGTGAACACTTTGAGATAAGAATCGGTTCTTTTTTACACTTACAAACAAATGAAATAATGTTTATAAGATGTTCTGTTAGGTATTTTTATTTGTGAAGGTTAAAAGTTATTTTTGAATCGATTTTTTTTAAGAGAAAAAAGATGATCATGAGTGAGCATAATATTTTTGTAAATTTTGCATGATAGCCACCTGGTATAGAGTCTCACACAGTTGTGTGACCTCTTTTTTAAATTCAGGATTATAAATACAGTCAAAGCTTATGTGTTTGTTTTCGAAAGTCTTTAAATTGTATGAATTATTGAATCCAATCGTCTAGACATCAATGGCTGTTATTGTTAAATTAATAATTGCTTTATTAATTTATGTTAAGTTTTGCAAAGAATGGTAACATTAAAATAAAGATGCATGAACATGTTATTTAATTTTGATGGGGTTATGACTATACACTCTAGTTGCAGAGGCATCCTTAATGCTAAACATTGGCATCACGAGTACAGTTATCACGCTTTTCTGTGCACCAAATTTAGAGAATATTTTATACTTTGTGTTAAGAACATTTAAGGCCCGTCTACAATAATAGCAATGTCCTAAACTGTGTCCGAAGGACACTCGTCACTGATTGGTCCACGTGGCCCTCTGACGTCATGCGTCAAGTGGGCGAAGGTCCGAACCTACCTGGTCCGAAGACATTCGTCAATTTGAATTTTTTGTTCCAACCTGTGTACCTACTTCAGACACAGAAAAAGAACAGAACACTCACGATATTTGAATTTCCGGTTCCCGTTTGAAAACGTGGTGTTTGTTTTTGTTATTGAAGGAAATGGAAGGTGTTAAGACAAGAAGAGCAAGACGACATTTTATTTAGTGCTGTCCGATTGCTGTGATATGAGTTTATTTTTTAGCATTTAGATTTGCCACTTTGCCTTTCTGAATAAATATATAATATTGAACTCCCACAACTTTCATAATTTCAATCTCAAACTACAAAGCATCAAAACAATAAACAAAGTATTTGGTTGGACACATTTACTGCGCTCTGGTGACAACTTTAGAAATCAATACATTCGGACATCGGACATCGCAATAATTGTGGACAGGGTAGTTTTCGGTGAGACAATGTGACGTCACTCACATTCGGATAAGGACACGGACCACGCACAGGTTCGGCTTATTTAGGCTGAGGTCCTCCACGATAAAGGGGTTAAAATGCCTTCACCTTCCTTCGTACTGGTTCTGTCCGGTGGAAATCAAGAGATTCACGGACAATATTGTTGAAATTGAAAAACAATCATGGATATCTTTACCATATTCAATACCCTGCTACTTCTTAAGGATGTCGTGGAACGGGTGGCATAGTGGTAAGACACTGAACTCGTATTCTAGAGAACTTCAGTTTGAATTCTGATCTGACAATCAATATGTTTTTTTTCTTGTCTATAGTTTCCCGAAATAACTACATGCAAATGCTGGTATAGTCTTACAATGAACAGATGCCAACTACTTCCCCAATAATCTTGTCATGTGAAGCTCGATATTAGCATCTCTAATGACTCAATGATGTTCATTAGACCAGAGCAAATTAGTTTTCGACTGGCCAAAAGTTGATTCTGTGTTACCAGTATTTCACACCTGACAATCTGGTTGTGAATGTTGGCAGGCTTTTTCTGGCCTGTTCTGTTTATATCACTAGCATAAGAATACATATATTATTATTATTAAATGCTAGTGGAATGACAGGAATAATTATCAAAAAAAAATTAATAACTACATAGGAAACAAAAGTCTAAAAATAATGTTAATGTCAATAATTATCATATGTTATGACGACCTAACATCGGCTACCAGTTGATGTTGATGACTTCGATGACTTGCCAGGGCACCAAGTAGAATTCTCAATAGGCCTGCTCACTAGTTCATCGGAAGAGTGAGACTTGTCTCCAGACCAGTGTTGCCAGATTGCAACATTCCAAAAGTCGTACCGAAGACTAGAAATAGTCGTACATTGGAGCAAATAGTCGTACATACTATAATTTTTAAAATAAAACGTTAATGAGTACCAACTTTTATTTTATCCGGCGATTTTTTTGCTATTCATTTTGGTAGTATTTTATTGGCATGACACAATCGTGAAGGGAAAAAATTACATGGAAACAATTACACTAAGGAAAAAAACTACACCAAAATTAACACATGTTAAGTTAAAAAAAAAAAAAAAAAAAAAACAATTTTCTTAACAACTCAGTCATCCTTTTCGAAGAGAATATCCACAATATCGTTTTCTGGTGCACTGGATGCATACAAGTTTGCTGATGTCATGCGCGATAACATTTCAGCTGTAGGGCGAAACAATGCACAGGTACCACTTTCCTTCACACACTCGGAAGCAAGCAAAGCTCCGTTCACTGTTTTTGGAAGGAGGCGATTTCGTACTTTGGTTTTCACTAGATTTACCTGTAAAGTAAATACACATGCTATATTTTTCTAACAATATTGCAGTTAACAAAAACTCAAATTTTAAAATAAGAACAGTAGGTAACAAAATAGTTATTTATGATGCATATATTTTCATACCTGACTGAAGACTCTTTCACAGTCTGCATTAGAGTGCGGGAGACTAAGCACATGAAGTGCAAATGTAGCCAATTCTTTGAAATGAGCTTCTTGTGTGTCACAGCTTGGTTTCAGAAGCATATTCCAGAAAATGTCAGGACTGTTTACATCATCAATATCTTCTGGAAGCCTTGCCCTTGAAAATGGAAGCTCCCTCCACTGATCATCAAGACGCTGTAAAATTGCATCATCATCACAAGAAACAATTCTTGGGACTACTTTTACTAGTGGAAGAAGGGAAGGGCAGTTAACCCTGAATACTGGTGAAAGAGCTGCTTTAGGTTGCAGGTAGCTAAGTTTCGACAGAACCGGATCATTCATATTATATCTTTTTCTTATTTCTTGCGCAGCAACCTGAAAAATTATGACAAACATTTATCATTATTTCAGTTACAAAAATTAAAATTAAATAACAATGAGGCTTGCAAGTGATTCAACTCACCGTGAGGAAAGTTCTACACCTGTGAAAGAAATGACAGCGAATATCGGGCTTGGAAGTGATTTCTGGTTTATCAATGTGCTGCAGGACTTTAACTCCTAAATACATCTCAGTGTCTGGAAGATGATACTTCTCCAGGGCAGGATCGACTTCCTCGAGTGGTGTTTTCATGACATAGTCCCTTTTCATGAAACTAAGGAGAATGTCAGTATAGAGATCTCTTAATTGGGTATGTAGTTCTGTAATAACAACATTCTTCGTCTGGAAAAATTCGTTGAATTTTGTGAATTTCGGAAGAACCCATGAAAGGAACATGAAATACAGTTTCAAAAAAGGATCGTGAAGTGCATTGAAGATGTTTTCTGCACTTAAGAGTCTCTGTGACAACCAACAGTCTGTAAAATACAATTTCAAAGCATCCCACTGCTCCAAAATGCGTTGAACAACTGCCACCAAAGACAACCACCTGGTCTGCGAGGGATGAAGCATTTTCAAAGGTTCCATGTCAAGAAATGTTTGAAACTCTTTCAGCTCACTCTGTCGTTTAGCACTGCTCTTCAAGAAATTGTATATTTCACGAGCCATATCTTCACAAGACCGAGGAAGCACTTTACATGCTTCACTAGCACACAGATGTGCCGAATGACAAATGCACTTAACCACCACGATCCCAGGACAAGCTTCTTTGAGACGAGATGATACTGAATTATGTTCATCCATCATCACATTACATCCATCTGCTCCAAATCCGATCACATTTTCCAACGGAATTCCAAACTCTGTGATTGAAGCAACCAAGCCACGAAACAGGTTTTCTGCACTGGCGCACACAACTTTATTTGAAGAGTCAAAAATTTCTCTTAGTTCCCAGAATTTGCTCTCTATCCTTCCAGACTGGAAATCATGGTACCTTACCACTATGCACGACATTTTTATTGTCCCTATGTCTGTTGATTCATCTGTAAGGATGCTGAATTTGGTGTTCTTTAATTTATTCGCCAACTTCTCCTTATGATCGGCAGCTATTACATTATTTACAATACTGCATGTTTTTGTTCGTTTAAGAGTCAATTTCTGTGCAATTTTATGGTCAGAAAAGATATCTTTTATGACAGCTGTGAGATGGTCTGCAACAGAAAAAGCAACATTGTGCTCCGCAATGAATGCCGAAAGTTTTATTTCAGCAGATGCAACTTCTTTGTCTAAATCAACTTTAGGTGCTGCAATAAATCTAGAAATCGATGTTTGTCTAACAGTAGCAGACATTCTAAGTGCTGTATGTTTCCCACCAGTTGCATGCCGCTTTAAGTTACTTATTTCGGTAACAAGTGTTATCCCACAAAATTTACACTTAGCCTTGTATTCGTCTCCATGTACAGGTAACAGCCACTCTTTAAATTCTGTTTCAGACAACCACTCTTTTCTAAATTTTTGAGCCCTGTGTTTACCTGCACTTTGCTGAATACACACCTTTTTTGGTGACGAACTTAGCCCATCTTCTGCGTCACTCATATTTACCAAACAATGTAAACAACTGTTAAATTCTTAAATTGTTCGTACTGTTCCAAAGATGATAGGTACTTACAGAATATCACACATATTTTAATAATGTATCCAATATGATATTGATTTATGTGCATTCTGTTGTCATTCCTCTCAACTATTATAATGAAGCTATCGATTGTTTCTTGAATTGGATTAACATTCAGATCGATTTCATTACAATTTTCGATTTTGGCTTCTTTAGAACTGCATATATTGTGTTTATGAGACCAAAATATTTAACCATAACATATTAACCACCAAAATTTCAAAATAGTCGTACAAATAGGTGTACGACCCTATGTTCAGACGTACGTCGTACCGAACTACGAAATAGTCGTACATGTACGACTATAGTCGTACGTCTGGCAACCCTGCTCCAGACATGACGTAGCTACATGGCGGGTAGGCAGCTGGTGTTGTGACCAGATATACTGCAGAGAAGTCTAGGCCATGCTTTTAGTGAAATCGTACTAGATCATATTTGCTTATTAATTAATTACAGTTGGTGGCAAACGATGTCTTATAAATTGGTTACATTAAATTTTACATTATATATGATTAAAAAAAATCCTGATCGATTACTACTCAGGCAACAATCGATTCGTTGTTGGTGATGTCGGTTTTCGACTTGGCACTGCACTGCACTCGCACTGAACTGAATGTGTTCCTATCACGCCCAACATCGCACATGCTCTGGAAAGGTGGCGATAAGTCATAACGACCTGTGCAAATAGAGGGAGCACCGACGGGTGTCGTCAGTTCGTAGGTATACAAGTCACTATACAAAAACAGGGCAAAGGATACATAATTATAAAGGAAGCACATGAATCATTGTTCAAAATATCTTTCAAAATTAGAAGTGTTTTCTTCAATACACATTTGATAATTAATTTTTTGGAATCATATATCTTGAACGACTAGTCTTTAAAGCATTTACTTTTATTTATACTGTAGATAATTACATTGATTTCCTACCAAACTGACTTGTCCCGGGATTCTGACACAGTCAGAGGGGAGGGGCGGGAGCAGTCCCCGAGCAGGGGTCGCTGCCCAAGAGCAAGGAGTGATAGGAGCGGTTCCCCAGAGAGGTCGCTGCCTACCAGAGGAGGAGGGAAGGAGGAGGAGCGGTCCTGCAGAGAGGTTGCTGCCTACCAGAGGGGGGAAAGGGGAAGGAGCGGTCCTCCAGATAGGTCGCTGTCTAATCAATACTGCTCAAGTATTCTGACAATTTTATTTGCCCAGAATTTCTAGGAAGAGCTTTCTGCCTGGCTTAGCTCAGCAAGAGTAAATATACAATGGATGTACATATTCATCAGGGAGGGCACATCTGTACCCTTCCTGTGCATACATATTCGAATTACAATACTATTTACATTCATTTGTTTAATTAACAGGCCTCTTGTTACGACACTGGGTATTTACATCTTTGTCCTGAATTAGGTTGGGCAGGTAGACAAAGTTACCTTAATTTACATTCCCCTTTGTCTGCCATCTAGGGGCGGGTGGCGAACTAACTTTCCTCCCCATAGATTGTGTAGGAGGGGTGGCGCACTTGGGGCTTGTGCTATCATACCAGCCGAGGCCAAACTGGTGGACATGACAAAACATTAGGCTCTTTAAATTAAAAAAAAAGCTATAAAAACTGCACAATATATTTAAATTGATTTAAAAAAAGTGTCAATTCCAACATAGGTTCATACAGACAGGTCTCTGAGAGATTCCAAGTGAGAAAATTGCCTAATGTGGCAGGTACTTCGGGCACTCTATTAACCTGAACCACAACAAAGAAGCAAACTGAGTGGTTCATCTGTACAGTCCATGGTAGTGATCAGGGGCGCAACAACTAAATTTCCAAGGGGGGGGGGGCAATATACCTTTTGATAAAGAAACATCGATCCCCCTATTGAAGCGGGGTGGCTGGGGGTCCTCCCCCGGGAAAATTTGTATTTCAAGGTGGAAAATAGTGCTATTTAAGCAGTTTTATTGTCTAAAAATTGATTACACAGAACTTTCTTTGCCCCCGTTTGCCCCCACTTCATGGTTTCAGAGGGTGGCAAAATACCCTTGCCCCCCCCCCCCTGTTGTTGCGCCCCTGGTAGTGATAATAGGTTCATACAAGCGAGTCTTGGCAACCATGCTCTAAGGAAGTCCAGGTCAAGTATCGCTCAATACAAGTCAGGTTCTTCTGCCACTATATCAGCCTAAAGTGCAACAGAGAAGCAGACTGAGTGGTTCATCTGTACTAGTCCATGGTAATGATGATAGTTTCATACAGATGAGTCTTGGCATCCATACTCCAAGGAAGTCCAGGTCAAGTAACGCTGAAGACAGGTTCTTGTATCTGCACTGTGTCAGGCTGAAGCTCTACAAAGAAGCCAACTAATTGGTTCAGCTGTATTGGTCCATGATATGGATGATAGGTGAATACAGGCGTGGCATTGCATCAATGCCCCAGAGGAAATCCAGATGAGAGTATCGCTGAAGATGTGTCAGGTTCTTGTCTCTGCACTGTGTCAGTTCATGGAACAGCCTTTCTACATCCTGCAACAAATACAATATTTCATTCCAGCATAATATTGAATCTACCTTTTACAACAATTCTTGGGTGCGTATAAGATAAACAATAATAGAGGGGAAAAAAAAAGATTTTATTTTTTAGTTATATTTGGTAGGTATTTGCTTGATGATTGTGTTTTTATAAGTGTTTTCACAGTTATTTTCTATTTACATCTATTTCCCTACGTTATAATATTGTGTTGTTGACAGCAATTTAAACTTACTTGGTCAAACAAAGCATTATAATGGATAAATGTAAAAAAAGGGTGATCTAGAGTTGTCTTTGAGGACATTAATATAAATTTAAACAGCTTTTATTGGTTGGAAAATTTCTATGTGAAAAGCAAGTTTTAATTATGCCTTGCAGTGTTGCTTCACTGGGTGTCGATTGGATGCACGGACCTGGCAGTCGATCACCAAGTCGCCCGTGCCGCAGTAGAGGCTCACAGGTGCAGTGACCTTGCCAAGGTCGTAGGGAAGAGGCTTTTCCTGCCCGTACTGGACTAGGTTGCCCTCCCTGCCATAGTCGAACTGCAGGAACTTTCCTGTATATTCAATACAAGGCACCGCTTAGCATCTCAGTGCAAGGAAGTGACTACAGTCAGTAAATTAAGTTAGCAGTATTTGAACTATATGTAGATATGAAGTGAATTTCTCCACTCATCATTGAAGACGCTGATGCACGCCAACCACTTCTCTTTCACCCTTCTTTTGTAATGTCTTCCCCTTTTATGTGTTTGTTATTTCCTCTCTTGCTTATGCACACCTAGCACTCGCGCAGGGCTTAAATAACAGGTTTAGTCACTATTTTGGTCGGTTTTGGGTGTAGTCTCTTAAAGAGTCAGTATTGTGATATACGGCACACACATGTGGTTGAAAATCACAAAGAAATTTAAATTTAAAACAACTAAAACGAATTTCGAAAACCTCTCGAGGTGCAAATGAACCCCATGGAGGATCCATGTAACCAACTTCATGACTTTGGGTCTCACTGTCCCTGCACTACGCAACTATTATAAATTTATTATTATTTTTTAATATATAATAGTGTTTTTTTAATTAAGTTTTACATGTAGCTAGTTACACAAACATTTACCTGCAATATAAATTTGTATATAACTTGCATGTCTAGAGAAATTAAGACAGTTTTGTTTTCAATTTGCACTAGGTGTGGCAGCTAACAATTCGTAAAGACATTTACATTTTCAAAGCGTAATATGTGAGAGAAAAAGGGACAGAAAAAGATAGAGTTATTGAACATAAAGGAAATATTTTACCACTGATGGGAAAGGAAGTGTTTTAAAACCTCTCAAACCGTTCCTTGTATGTCTCAGTTTTGAATTGCAGTATCAAAAACTGCTTGCAATTAATTTGACAGTCAAAGATAGCCTTCCTGAAGATGTTACTAGAGGCAAGAATTCCGGATCGCCAGTTGTGTGGTTGCCTGTGAATCATCTCACGGAGAATTGAGACCCTGAGTGACCTCTGGGGCATAGCATTACCACATGACCTTGAGGCAATAGTGGCAGTAGTGCACTGATCAGACAGGCCCAGGGTGTTATAGCCCCTCAGATGCTAACTGATAAGGAACTGGGGCTTTACCACAGGATTTATTGCATTAGCATACGAATGAGGTAGGCCGTTCTGTCGTGACAGATTTATCCATGTAGAGCACTCATTCGCAAACAGACGCCTCAATGACCCGTCTCCTGCACTGAGCCGTAGCTCGTTGTTGCACATTGCGAGTTTGTGGGCTATGTCCAGGGACCATCGGTGATAGCATTAGTTAAGTGCACACGAGGGCGGACAATAAAGCCTGTATGTGGCGTAGGCATGGGTTGGCCCAAGAACACTATTTGTATACTTACAAGGGTTTGCACTAGAGTACATGAGTGGTGCCATGGGTTTATATGCACATTCAGGCATGCGACTTGAAGCTGTTTAAAAGTTTGCCCTTTAGTGATAAATTCGATGCAAATGCCATATGTAATGTACGAGTGTGCATCGAAAATCCTTGGCCCTTAGTAACTGAACATATGCTGTGCACTAAATGCGTCAACTCGTAGCATTGTATGGTCACTACAGTCAAGAGTCAATGGTGACAAAGAACAATAAGGTGAGGCCAGAAACACTTCCCGTGTCCTGGAATTAAAGCATGTTCATGATTAAAAGTACATCCCTGCATGTTAAGTTTTAATCAAGGTGCCTGTTTATGAAATGGGCCATGTGGAGCAGTCAAGGAGCAGAAAAAAACAAAGAACTTACACTATGGATGTGTTATTTGATTGCTTCTCGGTGCGTAAGGCGTCCTCACCTAGCTGAGCAGATGTAATTGCTTTCTCCCAGGCAGTAGTGACCTCTGCCCAGGTTAGGTTCCATGAGAAACACTCATCAATCTGAGGCCAGGTCTAAGTCATGTTTATGTAAGCAAATAAATGCTTTACATTAATTGGCAAATTAATTGTCTCCTGTAATTAAAAATATGACAAGTGGGGAAAGCAAAACATGGTCCCTGTGGTGACAATTGCGCGAGCGATAGTCGACCTGGCATGCCGGACTGGTACACTCACTTTATTGCACTGCCCTACTCCTACTCTGGCAAGTGTTCGGCTCAGTGCACGGCACTACTACTGATATACACGTATGGTTGAGGCATCGGTGGAGTTGAACGTCCTGTGTGACCCGAGGGAGCACTGACATTAGGTGTCAAGTCCACCACCAGATTATCGCCCGCAAAAAGTAAATTATAACTCATAATAATGTGAGAAGTTTTGGTGGATGCAGTAAACTTAGCATTAGAATTGAGATTTTTCAAATATGAGAGCCAAGGGCAGCAAGACAAACAAAAAGCATTAATGCTCACTGTGCTGATAGTCTGGCTAATGACTGCTTAACATGTGAGCGAACGGAAGTAAGAACAACGAAATGCATTAATGCTCACTTTGCAAAATCATTATGCTAATAGCCTGGTCCATGAATGCAACCTCTGTGCATCGGTCCTCTTTTATACCATCTTAGAACAGCATTCCTTCAACTCCGCCCAGAGATATGGAAACTGCAACAGTGTCTGGTGCTCAGAGAGGATGGGGAATATATCTATGTAATTACTCTTTTAGCGGAGTCAACAACTGTTGTTCCAAATAAGTTGTAAACATAATGTTGTAACATTTATAAATGTGCCAAACCGTCGTGTGGCTGCCCCATGAACCGCCATTGACATAGTCTTCATCTGAATCGCAGAGACGAACGTGTCCAAGTATTATCTGCAAGAAAACAGGGAACCAAGTCTATTACTCTGAGCGCAGGCAGCGTGGCTGCGTTGGAACGACTATAGTACTGAATGCAGGATGAATCGTACATGTACTGTATTCTGATGTTCAGTGTCGGGAACTTGTTGCCTCCTGTGCCACTATCAGCTGGATATTTTTTAAATTTGTTTAGTAATTTTTAAAATTAAAATCTTTTGCCTTTATTCTGGAGTTAATACATTTTAATTGACAAAGTTGTAAAGAAATATTTTTTTAAGATGTTGGGTAATTTTAAAGAAGTCATTAAAGATTGGTAACTGTAATTTACTTAATGCTGGGGATAAATGTATGTTCATTTGGCAACTTGAAATGTCCGCAGAAACTTTGAGAACATACAACGGATTTGAATTAAATGTATCTAGTTTTTGACGTGACAACGTCTAATAAATCGATGAACACCGGCTGCACACACGAAAAAGTGTCCCACTACGGATGTCCCACTACAGATGTGTTCTGTTTGCTCATTGTACGCATGCGTGGCATCTCTCTTCATGCTCATTGTATGCATGCGGCGCATCTCTCTTCCACTCGATTGGAACGACCATCGATTTGACTTTTCAATCATATTTTCGTCGTTTGAATTATTAATATTATGTAATTTAACGATCGTCCACCGATTTTCAGCACAATCGGTACGGTTATTTAAAAGTAATGTTGAATATTCAAATACATTTTTAACGAACAATGGTGTTTTACAGTTACACATAATAATTCAAATTACACCCAGGATCTTTTGCACAAATTTTTAAAAAAAATATTGTAACACATTATAAATAATTTTGTTGTATTTGGGATGCGTATTTGTTAAAAAATCGTGTTATAAAAACGAAATAATATTATTCCCCTACCGTGCTGCCATCTACGGTGACGGACACGAACCGAATAAATCGCGATATCTATCCGCTATCGCGGGAACCAGGCACTCCTTAATACATATTTTCCTTTGTTTATCGCGAGGGGCGTTATTATTAATGAATTATAAATAAAATTTCGTGGCCAGGGCTACAATTGCATATGATTTTGAGCACTGGAAGACATAACAAAAATATTCTCTACTGATTTTAATCTCTGGTTTTCATTGCTTATTACAACAACAATTTCGGCAATAAAGGTTAATTATTCTTGTATTTTAAAAATTTGATTACTAGTATAATTTCAAGTATTTATTCTTTTATTATTAAAATCATTTCATCAATGTTTTGTTATGACATCACGTTAAACTATTGTCCGTAAACTGACTTTACAGACAACCAATTTTTTTTTACTTTGGTCCTCAAAGATATTTTATTTAAAAGGCTACATCTATCGTTATATGATCATAACAAGTTTTGGTTGGTTTCTTACAACTAGTTTTACTGTAACAACATATTTTGATATTCAAAAATGCGTTTTTTAGTAAATAATTTAAAGTGACTGAAAATGGGACCCCAGGGCGTGGGCCGGGTTTCGCGAGCTTGCTAAGGCTATCGAAGAGCATGAAGTGTGTTTTCCGTACATCGGTCTGCAATGATAGACTGTTACAACTTTTCCGCCTTTGAATGCTACAGTTTGCTGTGGATGACATCGCCAGTGTGGTTCGCATTAATGCGAGCAAGAGCTGTTGCTGTCCGGCTTCATGACATAATGCGGGCAGTTGGAAGGATTCGCATGCCAAATTGAGGTGCTATATTTGCCGTGGACATGACAAGTAAGTAAGGCTCCCAACATTATTTAAGTAGGCCCACAACCTGAAGATGTTAGCACATTCCTTGGAAAATGTCAGAACTGTGCCGGAAATTAGGAATTTCGACACATTTTTTTTCTAATTTTATATAATTTAAATTATTTTTGGAAATTTTATTTGCTCTATAATTCGGTTACTAAAGGGCGATTTACACTTTGTTAGTCTGGTGTACTCCCCTAAGTTAAACTTTTTCCCAGTAGTCTGAAGCACCTTTCCCAGAGACGTATCTGATATTTTGCAGATCTAATACTTTGTTGGGTGCCCGCTTAAAATTTCCCTCGCTTACAGGCACGTCCCAGGCCTGTAACGTTACTTCACTTCATGACTAAAACCGCCTACAGCAGCTCTGGACGAGCTGTTACCATTTCTCAGAGGCGAGCTGACCATAGCCTTTACTGTCACGAATACGTATTAGGTTCTCTCCTCGAAAAGCACGTCATGGACGCTTGTTCTCAGCGTCGTTGCACTTTTGTTCACCCCCCTCCTCTCACGGTTATAAGAATTCGCCTAAGGCCAATGACAGGTCAGAAACCCCAGCAGACAGCGACCGTCTCCAAGGACACCTTGCATAAAAAATGTGTGTGCCAAGATGGACCGCACACGATACCTAGCGGCAAACTCGCTAACCGCCCAGCCAACTTACCCTGTAGGCCGCCAGAGTGTAGCACCTGACTGTCCCTTTAACCCTTGGTTTAAGCAGACGCCTTGGGCGAGTCGATTCTTTTTATTTCAGACACCTCTCAACAGGTAGAGCTAAAGTCGGCTAGTGCTACCAACTTCGAGACATCAGTCAGATTTTTTTATGACGCCCACTCGGGGAACTTCGGGACCTTTCGGTCCGGACTCCCATCCCCCTCCCCTCCACTTTTGATTCTAGATTTACTTTTAATTACGAGATGCGGTTCTTCGCGGGACACTTCGCGCCGCGACTGCAGACGGACCGTTTGATTATCGGCGAGTCGTCGAGACACTGCAAGACTTCCATCCGGCCGCAACCGACTATGTAGTCGCCTAAATAAGGGATGCTATCCCTATAATCTTTTTCAAGTAGTTTAGTCCGTCTGCGTAGTACAAAATGTAATAGTTATTTTTCTTTTAATTTTTTTTGAAGTGATGAAAACGACCGCGCCCAGCCGCGTATTCGCGGGATCCAGTTCCCGGCTGGCGACGCATCTGTAAATAGAAGTCAACTTCCCTGTCTGGTGAGTACGATCCGCGACTTTCCCCAACCTCCCCTTAACTTTTCCGGGCATTTTCTGCCCCATATACTGTCTGTGTTCAAGTTCTGATCAGTTTTGATTCGGACTGTTCCAGACAGGGTCCGAGAGCCGGACGCCGAATTGGCATTTTCATCTCCCTTCCTCTACAACACACAGGCGCCCTGGCATCATGTTCCCGCGTGATCTACGGAAAACGAAGCCCCGACCTCCGGTGCTTCTGTATCTTTTGACCCTTTTCTGAACTTCCTTTAAATTACGTCGTCAGATGCAGTTAATTATATAAACATAATTTCTGGACTTTAAGTATATAACCTGGGATCGTTTAGACATATTTGTATTTTTTTATTGGTTTATGTATTTTTAGTAAATGAAACTTTTGATAATGCCATGTACGGCCGGCCAATAATTTTTTTTTAATATACCTGAGAACTGTTTAAGAATGTAATTAATATTGTACGTTAATATTTTCTTGTATCTGTTATAAGTTTCCTCAGTATGGAGTAATTATATTTCAGACGGAATCACACCTTGTTTTTGTTCGTTTCTAATAAACTGGTGAAACCTGAAGATCCACCCAGCAAGGCAAAGATGGTGGTCAGACCGTGGTTTGCTGCTACAAAAATAATAGCAGTTAGCATGGTTTGAACCTTGCTACAGAACTCAATAGCGATCTCCAGTTGTTGTCTATGTTGAAGAAAAAAGTTCCTCAAGAGAGAGCAATATTAACGGATGTGGGATTTTAGTCCCACTGCCAATCTTGGTTTCGTTAAAGGGTACAATTTTAAGGAACGGTAGGATTTTACATCACACCTTACATAGTGTCACGAGAGCACGCGTGGTTTAAAGTTCTCCAAACCACAGAGTCTATGAACTAGTATTCTTGAAATAATAATTTTGTTGTGAAGCCCGGCTTAGTAATTTGGTATAAGTTTAGTAGCCATTTAATATGTTTAAATTCTTTTTCTATATGGTTCGTAATTTGTATAGTAATTATTTTAATATTTATTTATGGTGTCAGAAACTTTAATGTTTATTATAAGTATTATAGTGTTATTTCTAATTGACATATTAAGTTATGCAAATAATTCAATTCACGAGGCTGTATTTTGCAGTAATTTAAGGAACACCATTCCTGGTTGTAATTTTTTTGATAAAAAAAAATTGCAGCAAACATATTTATTTGAGAGTTGTCAATACTTTCCCTATCTGGACTCGTACCAATATTTTTAGTAACTCTGCTAAAATCTTTAGCTTTTCTTTGCTTTTATTTCTTTGTTGTAAATTTATCTGTACCCTTGTTAGAGTGAGAACACGTCAGCGAAAGTATGTGCATGAAGTAAAAACGTAGGTACATAATTTTTATTTCGTGTTTCTGCCATGTACATTAGGATACACATATCCCAGTTGGGTGCTGGAATTGTGGACTCTCACTCTACGTAAGGGGAGTGCCCACAAAGTTCTGAGTTTGACCCCAGCTGCCATTGCTTGAACTCATCACTCCTTGCGCTACCGACTTAGAATACCGACCAAGGACTGGAACTCATACCTCCCTTTACAACTTCCATCACGACAAAACTCATGAGGAAGGGACTCAACAAAAGTAGGCTACGTGGTGGAAATCCAGTTGCGGATGATTGAGATCAGTGATAATAGGTGGATGGTTTTACGCCTCACCTGAAATGATGTTTTGTCCAAAATGAGCAGCAGTATTGCGAGAGCTGCCAGCTGGGAAATGGCTCAAGTTGATGTCTAGTCTCGTCTGAAACATGAACCAGTATTCAAGCAATATTGTAGCTTCCCAGAGGTAGAGCTTTCATTCTGTTGAAAATAAAATTTAATTTCGAAACAACTGCTGTTCTTGGTGAATGAGTAGGAGCTAGATTACACTTTAATGCAATTTACTCCTACTCTTTGCTATTTATCTATCATAGTAAACCTCAATCAAGAAACTCACCAGAATTGCATTTTGATTAAACTGACAACATAGGCATTGATGAATACTACTGAGAATAAAACGATAGTGTATTTATTACTATAATAAATAAATGTTACAGGATCATGTTCCACTCCCCGCCATAAAAAACCATTAATATACAACGTAGCTATTTATAGACGATATGATATATAATGATATAGTATATGTGAATGTAATACAACAAGCCATGTTTGTTCAAAATAATTGAAATTCATGGAATATGATACTCATCTTAAACCTAAGGTAACATGATTTCTTAATGTAGTAACATTGAGTTTTTGTACTGTAATCCCTTGCATATGCAGGTAATGGGTGGTAATAGCAGCATGTTGTTAGCATAAGGAGTGGAAGAGTGTGCACCAAGTGGCCTCTTACCTTGTTGAGGTTGGCCAAGTTGTAGCCGCTGATGTGGCCTAGCACACGCATGCACACTGGCTGCATCAGCACTCTGTTCGGACCACATGCTGAACTGACCAGCTGGTGCCACGGCGAGTCCCTAGGTAGGATCTCCCCCACTCCTAGTCGGTCCAGAAGTATCTGCACACACCATCACAGCATCACTACAGCTTGCCAGCTATGCCACTCTAGAGCCTCCTATCGTCATTCTTCACTCTCACATACAACCACTCCATAGTTTGCCCATCTCATTCTGGGTGCCTTCCAGCATACAAACTAAGGTTGGTTTGGTATGAAAGCAACTCTAGGAAATTCATACACTCTTCAGTTGCTGTTAAGGATGTGTAGAATTGCATGTATAGTAGCTTTTAGTAGTTTTGTGTGGAGCATGATTGGTTTTGTGTTATGGCCACAGCCTGAAAGAAGAACAGTTAAGGTTATGGCCACAGAAAAACCAGTACAATATAATTTATACTATACAGAGCTATGCGATAGAACACACATGGATATACAACTTTATTCATCTGCAATAAACTTTATGTCAGGCCTGGGAAAAAGTCAAGAATTTGTTAGCATCGTGAAAGAATAATGTGTAAAGATGAATGAACTGTAATTAATGTGTAATTCGGTGGTGGCTTTGGTCAGTGAGCTGACAGCATTGCAAGAGTCACTGACGGCCCTGATGTAAACAAAGCAAGATTGTTCGAACGCAGAAAGGCTGCTACAAATATTCTTGTCCCTAACACTTACGAGGTAAGCAACCTACCGATCCCCCAGAGCAACAGCCAGGCGTAATTCTGAAGAGCCTTCAGCTGTAACCTCTCTCCCTACTGGCGATACGCGCAACTCTTCACACACTGCTGGGAGTAGGGCAGGTCGTACAATTCAAAAATACCCCAAAAACCAATCTGCCTAGATGGCCATCTAGAAGTTTTCATCCTATAGAGTGTCTGCAGTAACTTCTTAAAAACTGTAAATAAAAATATTTAGGGTTAAATAAGGAACCAACTAGCATAGTCATGTTCACGAACACACTAATTCCGTTAATAAACAATTTTTTTTTTAGCCCTTTAACCCAACTCAAAATTGGAAGAAGCCTGGTCCTCGCCTATTACAAAACATATTTCTCCCAAATATCTTAAGTTGATACTGGAGTTAAAATTATGAGGAGCCTTAATACCACCTATTTTACACACTTTGGGCCACAAGTAGTCTGAAACCTACACCGAGAACCGCATGAAAGACTACTAACTAGAGAAAGCATTTCCTACCAAACCATGATATTTGTTTGTTTGTTGCAGACTGACCAATAGAAGATGGGTTTGAGCAAAGAGGAACATATTCAGATCATCTTCTTGTGCGGGGAAAGAAGTTTTAGAGACGTAGCTGCAGAATTTAACAGACTGAACCCCGAACGACCACCGATCAAATTCTCGTGCGTGCAGAAATTAGTGACATGATTTAAGGAAACAGGTTCCATACAAGATAAACCTCGCAGTGGTGCCCCACGACGATCGACTGACGAAACAACATCAATAGCAATTCTTGGCAACTTCGTAAGAAGTCCCAAGAAATCTCTGCGGCGAATGGCCACCGAAACGAATGTTTCCAAAAGCAGCATCCACAGAATTTTACAAGCGCATAAATGGCACCCGTACAAACTTCAACTTCTGCAGAAGTTAAGCGAAGATGATCCAGATCGTCGAATTGAATTCTGTGAGTGGGCCGTGGATAAATGTGCTGTGGATCCCATCTTCCCAAGCACAATTCTGTTCAGTGATGAGGCGAATTTTTACGTCTCTGGTGAAGTTAATCGGCAAAACACGCGTTACTGGTCTGACAAAAACCCTCATTGGATGGACCCAGCAAAAGAACAGGGCACTGAACGCATCATGGTATGGTGCGGGCTATGGAAGGATCGGATCATTGGCCCTTTCTTCTTCCAGACGACCGTGACAGGTGTCGCATACCTGGACATGCTTCGTGATGAAGCATTACCAAGTGTCCTGAACGAAGAGGGGGAATTTCCGACATGGTTTCAACAGGACGGGGCTCCTGCCCATTACAGCTTGGCAGTTAGGCACTGGCTTGATGAGCAATATCCTGAACATTGGCTGGGACGTCGGGGAGCAGTGGAATGGCCAGCACGAAGCCCAGACCTTACGCATTTAGACTTTTTTCTGTGGGGCCACCTGAAATCCTTGGTTTATGCAGAGAAGATTCGATCCTGTGCACATCTGCGCGAGCGGATAATTGCAGCCTGTTCACAGGTCACGCCAGATACCATTCGCCGTGTTATAAACGACTGGGTTAAAAGACTGCGCCTTTGCATTGAACAGAATGGTCAACATTTCGAACACATTTTGTAAATTTTGTATTTTCCCTATGTACCCTGACTTATGGGACATCCTGTATATGCTAAAATAGGCTTATACAGCAATAAATACAATCAGCTATATATATAAGCTATATATATATTCTGACTATATAAGTTAGAACTTACAGAGTTACAAAAAAAAATGTTAAAGTCCAAATGCAGATTGCTCGAAAAATTACTAAAATTATACCAAATTTAATGAAAAAAAACCAGTCCCAGTGCATCTTCATATTTATAGGGCGCACTGTTTCGTTGTATTCCAAGACATTCGGGTAGGCTATTAATAAGCACTGCCTTGTTGGGATACAACCGTAACTTACTAACTTGCTGGCAATATTCCAGAGTGTCCTAACCGAATACCAGTAAGAGAATATATCGGTTGTCGTTTTAATAAACGGTGTCCTGCATGAGGCATTTTTGATACTTTTAAAAAATTTATTAATGCATTATAAACACTATAACTTGTGTAAAATAAATTTAAAAATAGTTGTTGGATTAATTTCTATAAAGACTTCTAATAAATATTGTCGCTTACCACATAATACCATCTATTTAACATTTCAGTAACTTTACATAAGTGTAAAAATAATTTATTTTCAAGAAAACATGGTGTGTGTTAAACTTAATATTTTTATTATAAAACAACATTTTGGATACTTTTTTTTTTACTATAAAGCAAAGGTAACCAACTACACTCCTCCTATTACCTCAGCATGAAGCCTCTTGCAGTGTCTGCTTTGTGTATTTAGGCAGTTCCATTTTTGTGCGACGGTGCTGCTATATCTAGGATTTTTTGCCGTAAAAAATGTATAGGTAGATGCGAAATGTTCACTATAACCACTTTGAAACCAGTTTCTATACTTACGCAGTGCGTCGTCTGTTAAAACATCTTTTGATATATTTCCTTACTGGTATACGGTTTGGACACATTTTCGAATATGGCTCGCAAGTTAGGTTATGGTTGATCTCAACAAGGCAGTGCTATTCGCTACCTTATCCGAACATTTTTAAACACAGCCGTTAGTTATCAAGATACTTGGGGTTACTGAGCCTCGAAACAACACACAACTATAGTGAAACTGCACATCCAGCAGGTCCCACTTTGACTGCACTCTCCACTTGCATTGGCGCCTTGCTTACACTGGCCTAGCATCACTGCAGTCCATTAGTATCGGGCGCAATTACCACCCACATAGGATGATGTTTACACAGTTTGTGGCGCCCAGCATAAACACAGCTACAAAAGAGAGCCTATTCAAAGTTCATTCGGGCTGACTTTATCTCAAACCCATTTCATTCAGTTACTTGCCCATATGCCTTAAAATTCAGAAGTCGTGTTTACTCATGCAGCGACTTACCAGATCCTACTCCAAAAAGATTCAGCTTTAAATAGGCAGAGCAAAAGGCACGCTACACACATCAACTAGGGGAAGAGATAGGTATGAGCTACATTTTATTTCCGCTGATTTCTGTTTATCTTGTACAAAATTTTATAGGGCATTTACACATAAAGAATTATAAATTTTTTAAAAATAAACTTGGTAACTTTTTAAACTGAAAGTAGTATGTAAATGGGCATACTAAAACAGGCTTCAGGCTGTGGTGGCTGTGGTGGCGACCGCCATCTTGGTTTGTAACGTCACGGCGGCCATTTTTTACTCAAAATTCCTCAAAATTGAATCAAAATGACTCAAAATTTCCCGTTTTCGAGGGAAAAATTCCCGTTTCGAGGAAAAATTAGGATTTCGAAAAACCACAAATGTCTTTTGCCTTAGAAAGAACACAAATTCCTGATATAGGCTTAAGCATCCATAACTACAGCCTCCGATAAGCATCTTTTAGGATTATGACATCACCGTTGCAATTTTCGTTACGCCCGCCATCTTGAAAATCCGCAATTTTTATGTTAGAAAATCGGGAAAAATTTTAAAAATCATTAAAAAAATTATTTGATCGAATTAAATAAAAATCTTAAAAACCACTGTTGCAGTTATCGTTACGGTCGCCATCTTGGATTATATAAATTTTACAAATTTCGTTACACCCGCCATATTGGTTGAGTACCATGTCATTCTTACACTTTATGTTACGACCACCATATTGGATCCTATTAATGTTGCAATTATCGTTATGGTCACCATCTTAAAATTTAGACGCCATCTTGAAAATCCGTAATTTTAATGCTAGAGATTCGGGAAAAAATTTAAAAATCATTAAAAATTAATCAACCTAATTAAATAATAAAAAATCCTTAAAACCACCGTTGCACTTTTTCGTGACGGCCACCATCTTGAAATCACCCGCTGGAGATCACCATCTTGTTTTCGTCCGCTAGAGTGTGCTTGTTGTGTATATTCTTAAAAACTGCTCCAGATCACCGACAAAGTTACCAAGCAGCTTACCGCGGCACCATCTTGAAGTCCACTGCTCTCCCAACAGACAGTGTTGCCAGATGACTAGGCCTACTTGCAGGAGTAATATCCATCCGCCGAATCCCACGATAAGAACACGTGTATTATTTTACCGAACATTACCGCCCGCCGAGACCGGCTGAGGTCTCCAGCATTGTCATAACACAATTTACACTATATACAGTATGATATGTCACTTGATGCACCATCACTATTGTTGTGGGAGACGATACAACTTATGTACCGGACGCCGCAGTTCTCCTTTCTGTGTGCGTACGTCTACCACTCTTGTGATGCCATCATTCCCAGGGTGGAGTTTGACGACTCTCGCTAGACACCATGACAGGGGTGGGACACGCTCTTCTCCCACCAGGACGAGCTCTCCCACCTGAAGACCAGGCTGTGTCGTGTGCCATTTACCCCGAGGCTGCAGCTGATGTAAGTACTCTTGATACCACCGTGTCCAAAACTGGTTGGCAAGGGCACATACCATTTTCCATCTCCGAGATAAACAAAGATCACTATCTCCATTCTTCTCGTAAGGCTCAGGCAGCGAGACCAGCGGCCGACCAATTAGAAAGTGACCAGGGGTAAGGGCAGTCATGTCATGCGGGTCAGAAGAAATGGGAGTGATAGGCCTGGAATTCAGAACAGCCTCCACTCGAGTAGTGAGCGTCATCAATTCCTCAAGAGTCAACACTTGGCTGCCAATGATTCGCCTTAGATGGTATTTTGCTGATTTGACTGCAGCTTCCCAGAGTCCTCCTTGGTGAGGAGCGGCAGGAGGTAAAAAATGAAAGGTGATCTCATGCGACATAGCAAAGCTTTCCACTAATGGGGATTTAAGGAACTGTTTAAAAACATGGCCCAGCTGTCTCGAAGCACCGATAAAATTAGTGCCACAATCAGAGTACAAATGAGGGCATAGACCTCGTCGTGACACAAATCGAGTGAGAGCAGCAACAAAACTATCTGAAGTCAGGTCGGTAACCACCTCTAAGTGCACGGCTTTTGTGACAAAACATATGAAAATGCAGAGATAGGCCTTCTGGGCAGCACACTTCCGCAGCTTGTTGGTTCGGATATGGAGTGGACCCGCATAGTCCATCCCAGCCCGCTCAAATGCGCCAGCTGGTGTGACACGTGCAGCAGGTAAATCAGCCATCAGGGGGGATTTATTGACAGGCCGACATCGAAAACAGCGATTACATTTGAACACACTGGATCGAATCAGAGACCGGGCCGACAAAACCCAGAACTGTTGCGATAACAGGGACTGAAGGAGTTGTGGTGGGGCATGCAAATGCTTCAGATGGTAATGATCCACCAAGGCTTCAACAGCAGGATGGTCCTTTGGCAAGATAATAGGGTGTTTAGCTGAAAATCCAATATCTGCATTAGACAACCGTCCGCCCGCCCTGACAACACCCTGTTCATCCAAAAAGGGGGCCAGACGCTGTAGTCGCGTGGAACAATTTTCCTGTCCCTGTAGCTGTCTCAACTCTTTATGAAAACATTCACGTTGAATACACTTACATATGTGAAGTGTTGCTAGTTTCAATTCTGCTGTGGATAAATTTCCAGAGTTACGATGATGTTTGCGACAGTTGTTGATAAACCGAAGTACATAGGCAATAACTCGAACCAGTTGGGGCCACGACGACAGTTTCCGCAACACAGCAAATTCTTCAGGGGGTTCATTGGTGTTCACCAAAACAAATGATGATGCCTTTAGTTCTGGAACTTCATTGGCATCATGGGTCATAGCAGACACAGGCCACTGATCATGAGGGTCAACCAACCAGTCAGGTCCATGCCACCACAGGTCATGAGCCACAAACTCTGAAGGCAATAACCCACGAGTAGCACAATCGGCTGGGTTTTCACAGGACGCCACATGTTTCCAACACTGCGGGGGGACATACTCCTGAATTTGAGTAACTCGATTGGCAACATAGGTCTTCAAAAGATAGGGTTGGGTTCTTATCCACGACAGAACAATGGTGGAATCAGTCCAAGCATAAATAGCAGCAATGTTTAAGTGTTGGACTAGGAATGCCTGACAATAGTGTAATAATTTGGCTAATAAATGGCCACCACACAATTCGAGACGAGGAAGTGAGACTTGTTTTAGTGGGGCCACACATGATTTAGCTAACAGAAGACGGACACATACCTCCCCTTGAGTATTGCTACTCCGCAGATAGACAGCTGCAGCGTATGCTCGTTCTGAAGCATCTGAAAAACCATGCAACTCGACTGTACTCTCACAAGGACCTATGAACCGAGGTATAGTAAGGGTTTCCAATTTGGACAAACTATCACGGAATCGATTCCATTTCTCCTTGCTCGGTGATGGTAGCATGTCATCCCAACCCAACCCTTGGGTCCACAGCCACTGCAACAGGATTTTTGCCCACACTATGACAGGTGACAACCAGCCCATAGGGTCGTATATCCGAGCTATTTGTGATAAGACAAATCGTTTTGTTGCAACACCAGTGGTAACAGAAAGGCAATAGGAGAAAACATCCTTTTCAGGGTTCCACTGTAAACCAAGAATGTTGACAACTGGTTCAGATGACAAATCCAACAATTTTGGAGTTTCGCGATGTAGTTCAGGAACATCATCCAAAAGATGAGGCTGGTTGCTACACCATTTTCTAAGTTCGAAACCTCCTAGACTTAAGAGTTCAATCAACTGAGTCTTTAACAAGCGGGCTACCTCCAGTGAAGGAGCACCTGTGACAATATCATCAACGAAAATGTGATTCAAGAGAGCATTTTGAGCTAGAGGAAACTTGGCACCCTCATCAGCTGCCAGCTGGTGTAGGGTCCGAATGGCGAGGAACGGTGAAGGCGATAACCCATATGTTACAGTGTTCAGCTGAAAAACCGATAGTGGACGAGAGGGATCAGTACGCCAGAAGATCTGCTGATATGGCCTGTCCTCTTCGTGGATCAATATTTGACGGTACATTTGTCTTATGTCACAGGAAAAGGCCACACTGTACAGCCTGAATCTTAGAATAACCTCACATATATAATTCTGTAACTTTGGTCCAGTAAGCAATATGTCATTCAATGACACTCCATTTGAAGTTTTAGAGCTCCCATCGAAAACCACCCGTAATTTAGTAGTAGAGCTGGACATTTTTAACACTCCATGATGAGGGATGACACAACTGGAATGTCTTTGATCCTCCCGACCCTGGGTTGAATAGCGATAAGGTTCCATATGCCCGGAAGCAATGTAATCATCCATGAACTCTTGGTACATGCTCTTCATAGCGGGTTGGGCTGCTAATTTTCTTTCTAAAGCATAAAATCTGTTTTCAGCATGAACACGAGAATTACCAAGAGGTTGTGCTTGAGGGTTTAAAGGAAGCCGGACCTTGTATCTACCAGACTCATCTCGTGAGTGTGTGGTTGCGAAGTGGGTTTCACAATAATCCTCAGTTGGTTGTTTGGGCATCACACTAGGTGGTTCCTCCGTTTCCCAGAATTGCTTCAGGGTGAGCTCAAGAGAACTGTCTAATCCTACAAACATGGATACAAGCCCCAAATCCGGAGTCGCATGTAGTTCCGGGTATTCACCCAGAAGCATCCATCCAAGTTTGGACTCAAGTACAACAGGCATGTGGTCACCTAAATCCACGCGCCCACTCATGCAGACCTGCGCATATACATCGGCACCCAGTAGTATATCAACAGGACCAGGCTTATCAAAATGAGGATCTGCCAATGCTAGGGAACCTAACCGAGAACGAACGCATGGATCAACTGTCGTTCGTGGTAGGTTATTTGTGATCTTGGATACAACATACAGTGAGTGATTGAATGTACAGTTTGATTTTACTGATGACTGAAGTGTACACTCAATAATTCCAGTCAATTGGACTGCTCCTTGAGATAATCCAAACACCCTTTCTTTGACCTTCTGGATAGGCACCGACAGAATCTTAGCAGCCGGCTCAGTAATGAATGATGCTTGGGCAGCATTGTCCATAAGACAACGCATCACGTGGGGACGATTATCTGAATCATAAACAATAACCAAGGCAGTGGACAGTAAAACAAAAGTGCGACCTTGAGCTGACGAGACACCGACAAATTGTTCAGAGGCCTTGTGAATACCATCTGAACTCTGGTTTTTAACCTTCAACATCAGTCTGACCATCAATGTGAAGCAATGTATGATGCTTCTGTTTACATCGGAAACAAGTTTGTGTTGACAAGCAAGAGGCTACCGCATGAGACGTTCCAAGACAATTAAAACAGAGTTTCTTGTGTCGTGCAATCGCACGTCTGTCTGATAGTGAAGAATTGACAAAATCAGGACATCGATAAATAGAATGACATGTTTGCTGGCAAACCACACAAGGCCTTGGCAGTTGGGGTTCAGAACTGGCAACAAATACAGATTTAGGTGGGTGGGAAGAGTAGGATGGTTTGAACTGGTTTGTTCGATGTGTTGTTTGACCGGTACCAGGCCGGGTCCCTGCATCACCTGCACAGTCCATGGTGGAGACCCTTGCTTGGAGAAAATCTATCACTTCCGATACCTTGGGTATTGTGTCGTTACGCCCTGCACGAGAAGTTTCAAACTTTGTGCGAATTTCCAAATCTAACTTTCTTATGAGGATAATGGCAAGCAGTGGATTATCTGTAGTGATGTCACAGTCTAAGCCCTTCAAGGCTCGAGCATTTTCGTTGAAGGTATTTACGAAATGCCGCAACGATTTCAGATTAGCTGTGTTCACAGGGGGTAAGTCAAGGATCCTCTTTATGTACAATGTTGTTAATTTTCTGAGATTATGATACTGATTGGTCAGCAGTTCCCAAGCTACAGAATAGTTTTCTGACGTAATAGGGAGATTTCTCACAACTTGCAATGCGTCTCCTTTGAGACAGCCCACCAAATACTGAAATTTCTCAACTTCTGCCAATGAGTTGTTACCGTGAATGGACGCCTGATAAAGTTGAGAAAACATGGGCCATTCCTCCCACTGTCCCGAAAATACGGGGATATTAATTTTCGGAAGTCTAACTTTCACAGGACTATCAGCTCCAGGTGGACTAGGTTCACTTTGCACAACATGTCGAGTGAGGAAGGAATTAACAAGGCAACGTGTTTCAGACAACAAGGTGAAAAAACTATCATGTTTCGCAGAAAGGACGCTTTCATCAAACTCCTCGGGAAGAGGATCTGACTGTAAGAATTCGTTGCACAGAGCATTAACAGCCGTTTCAACGGTGTCTAGTTGAAGACCCAAAGCGTTAATATTATGCACAGCCTCAATAGTGACATCAGGAGGTGCTATTATTGCCCGAATCCTTTCACTTATGCGCTTTAACTGAGTCTCCTGAAGATTGAACCTGAGCACAAATGCTTTGAAACCCATTTCACAGAGAGAAATACGAGGATGCCAAACGTAATACCGTATGCCTAACTGCTGCAACGAACAATGACCGGGATCGACTCCAGCACAAAATTACACACAAGGTTAGGTTACATTCGTACGTCTTGGATACTGAAAATATGGCACCGTTAATCTGCTTTTCACACAAAAAAAACCTTGATGAAGACTTCAACAGAAAAAGACAACCAAAGTACTCACCCACGTGTCCGATACTACTATGCGTGAAATATGCACTCAACCAATTTAGGCCCAAACCTGAAAACCATATTTTTATTTTGTTTGAAGTAGATATTTGAGAAATGTTTTTGTGTTCAAGCGAGATGTAGCTTTGAGCGGATTCCAAGGCGATGACGCAGCTTCAGGCGATGACGCAGATTCACCCGCAAAACACGATTTGAAACATAATTAACGTTGCACACGGAGACCAAATAAAACACCAACTCGAGTTCGGTAACTTAATCGTGCGATGATCCGGCCCGGAGGACCAAAAATGTTGTGTATATTCTTAAAAACTGCTCCAGATCACCGACAAAGTTACCAAGCAGCTTACCGCGGCACCATCTTGAAGTCCACTGCTCTCCCAACAGACAGTGTTGCCAGATGACTAGGCCTACTTGCAGGAGTAATATCCATCCGCCGAATCCCACGATAAGAACACGTGTATTATTTTACCGAACAGTGCTGATACCATGTTAGTAAAATTATCTGGTAACCATACCTTTGTCCTCAACTGTTGACATTGAACTTTGACCTTGACCTTGAACTTTGACCTTGACCTTGTAATATGACCTTGACCTTAAACTTTGACCTTGACCTTGAAATTTGACCTTGACCTTGAAATTTACCCTTGACCTTGAAATTTGACTTTGTCCTTGAAATTTGACTTTGTCCTTGTCGACCATCATGGATCCGTCATTTTATGTTTAGTACATGCTACCAGGAGCTACCACTTGCTGGAGTACTCCATCTTGTGTGTGTACTCGTATTATAGAGTACATTTCCATCTGGATAAATTTATTCTAACCCGCTACAGTGCAGTAATCATTTATTACCGAGGTGCCCCCGCCATCTTGAAATTCGGCCGCCATCTTGAAATCATGTAATAATGTAGCTAGAAAAGCGGGAAAAAATCCAAAATTCATCAAAAAAATCACTCATTAATTTACATATTGATTCAATCGATTCCCGTCCTTGATTCGATACTCGATCGATGCAATAATGTTTAATTTTATGTAAAAAATAATAACTTCAATAAACCATGTTCAACGTTCTTAAAGAGACTTTAAATCCTCTACTACATTCATCGTATCAAACATCAAGACCAACATATTGGTAATTCATAATTTTAATGCTAGAGATTCGGGAAAAAGTTCAAAATTCATTAAATAAATTTGTAATCTATATACTGATTGATTATATCGACTAAGGTCCTTGGTTCGATCCCTGGTCGATACAAAACAACTTTAATTTTAAAAAAGTACCAGAAAAGTGTAAGGTTCGAGAAATAAAACACCACAAAGTCTTTTACAAACATTATATTTATTACACAATTTCTATCCTACAGAATCACTTGTGAAAGCCATCAATCTTATAAACATTTAACCCTGCATAGACGTGCAACGACTACTTCTTAGCTCCAACAGCTCCAAATGCTCCAACAGCTCCATTAGCTTCAAATGCTCCAAACGGCCTCCAAATGATTGACAGCTCCAAATGGCTCCAAATGCTCCAAACGGCCTCCAAATGCTTGACAGCTCCAAATGGCTCCAACAGCTCCAAATGCTCCAAACGGCCTCCAAATGCTTGACAGCACCAAATGGCTCCAACAGCTCCAACAGCTTCAAATGCTCCAAACGACCTTCAAATGCTTGACAGCTCCAAATGACTCCAACAGCTCCAAATGCTCCAAATGACTCCAACAGCTCCAAATGGCTTCAACAGCTCCAAATGCTCCAAATGACTCCAACAGATCCAAATGGCTCTAAATGCTTCAAAAGGCCTCCAAATGCTTGACAGCTCCAAATGGCTCCAACAGCTCCAAATGCACCAAATGGCTCCAACAGCTCCAAATGCTCCAAATGCTCCAATCAGCCGCCAAATGCTTGACAGCTCCAAATGACTCCAGCAGCTCCAAATGCTCCAAATGGCTCCAACAGCTCCAAATGGCTCCAAATGCTCCAATCGGCCTCCAAATGCTTGACAGCTCCAAATGACTCCAACAGCTCCAAATGCTCCAAATGGCTCCAACAGCTCCAAATTCTCCAAATGGCTCCAAATGCTCCAAATGGCTTCAACAGCTTCAATTGCCCCAAATGGCTCCAACAGCTCCAAATGGCTCCAAAAGCTCCAAACAGCCTCCAAATGCTTGACAGCTCCAAATGCTCTAAATGACTCCAACAGCTCCAAATGGCTCCAAATGCTCCAAACGGCCACCAAATGCTTGAAAAATTTAAAATAATAACAAACAAATACATAAAATTCTGGCTTGTACTTGAACTCTATCTTTGCTCATCAATGAGAAGTTCACAAGCTAGCAGAATCTATTTATGTATTTTTTTGTTATTATTTTAAATTTTTTATTAATTTATTTTTATTTTTAAAAAATTTTTCCCTCTAATTTTATGATATCAAAGAAAACGTGTGGTGGTTTTCTCCGTGTGCTTCTGATTATTCTTGTCAATATTATGGTAGTTTTCTCCGGGTTCTCCTGATTATTCTTGACAATATTTTGATGGTTTTCTCTGGGTGCTTCTGATTATTCCTGACTAGACATCTAATGGTTTTCTCCGAGTGCTTCTGGTTACAGATGAGAAATTGATCTCTGCATGAAGGATTTTTTTACTTAATGAGGCATGTCATTTTTTTCAAGGTTACATGTAATTAGTGAATTTCTGCTACTTAATTAACACTTGTAATATTTTTATCAGGTGGAAATTAAAAAAAAAATATCATTACTCAGTCAAATAATCTCTGAGAAATCTAAGAAGCACTAGCAGGAAGGACGAACTTCCTTCTCCTTGGAATCTAGCGAAGCCATCCTTCTTTTGCGATCGTTAGTGAGCATCCCGCATCCCGCATAAAATAATTAAATATTATTTACCTGCAAGTAACATGTGGCGACATCTGTTGTTGAAAAGCAGAACTACTTGCAACAAGTACCTTTGAATGAGATAAATTAATTCTCGCTGATGAAATAATTGAAAAAATTCTATTTAAGTAATATATCTAATTTAAAACTCTTAGTTTGCGTCTGGCATTAGTCTCAGTAACTAATATGAATCCTGATTCGGGATTAGTTGCTGTATCAAAACGTCATCACTGTAGATACTGTAGCAAGGTGTTTACCTTGAGAAAGATTGCTAAACGACATGAGAGAAGCGAGTGTAATTTGGGTCCTTGTCAAAAACCATTTAATTGCAGTCAGTGTCAGAAATCCTTTGGTAGAAGATATTACTTGGATAGACATTACAAGACCTGTACAATTAAGATGAATAAAGATAACGAAGACTGGGCTACAACATCGCGGAAGAGGAACGAAGGCGAAAAAGCTAATGCTAAAATTACTGATCTGGATCAAGATAATAATTTAAAATTTAAAACAAACGAAGAAAGTTGTAACCACATTAGAAATGAAAAGATATTTACTCCAATATCTAGTCGTCTCCATGAAAATGAGAAAGATGGAGAACCATCTGAGGCTTACAAGGTCGAGGACTTTGATGAATCATCTGAAGCGGGCATGATTGAAGATTGTGGTGACACATCTGAGGCTGACATGATTGAGTACTGTACTGAAGCACCTAAAGCAGGCAAGATCGAAGACTGTGATGGCGGTCTGAGACCAAAACGATGGAAACGACGTAATAAAATAAATTATCCTGATCAAGTTTGTGATGCTGACATGATTGAAGACTGTGGTGACACATCAGAAGCTGGCATGAACGAAGACTGTGCTGACACATCTAAGGCTGACATGATTGAGTACTGTGCTGAAGCACCAAAAGCAAGCAAGAGCGAAGACTGTGATGGTGGCTTGAGACCAAAACGATGGAAACGTCGTAATAAAATAAATTATCCTGATCAAGCTTGTGATAATCACTGGCAAGATGACGAAAGTGACCTTGTGGTTGGTGTAAAACGATAGACACCAGAGATAATAACATTTCTTATAAACATGCAAGGATGATGAACGCAGCAGAAGAGATTGATTATACCTCATGGGAAGATCGTAACATATTGGTTGACAGGCTACGACTACTACATGGATCGCTTTGTGCAGGAAACTATTCGAACATTAAAGAAATATCCTTCATACTCAAAGAACTGAGGGAAGCTGGCTACATACAATAATGGCTTAAATTAAATGTATGTGTATAAACTTGAAGATAAATTAATATATTTTCTTTACAGATGGTAGCTACCATTTATCGAAATCTGATTTCTAAATAAAACTTATAACTTAAAGGTGTAAAAAAACGCTACCACTGCCAGTCAAAATGTATACTAATAAATACATGTCAGTAATCATGCCAAGTTCGATAAGAAAAGTAATTGGAATCAGTTCGAACCAAATGAAGATGGAGCTGATGGAGCATTTGGAGCCTTTTGAAGCATTTGGAGCCTTTTTGAGCTGTTAGAGCCATATGGAGCATTTGGAGCTGTTGGAGCCATTTGGTGCATTTGGAGCTGTTGGAGCCATTTGGAGCTGTCAAGCATTTGGAGGCCATTTGAAGCATTTGGAGCCATTTGGATCTGTTGGAGTCATTTGGAGCATTTGGAGCTGTTGGAGCCATTTGGAGCTGTTGGAGTCATTTGGAGCATTTGGAGCTGTTGGAGTCATTTGGAGCTGTCAAGCATTTGGAGGTCGTTTGGAGCATTTGAAGCTGTTGGAGCTGTTGGAGCCATTTGGTGCTGTCAAGCATTTGGAGGCCGTTTGGAGCATTTGGAGCTGTTGGAGCCATTTGGAGCTGTCAAGCATTTGGAGGCCGTTTGGAGCATTTGGAGCCATTTGGAGCTGTCAATCATTTGGAGGCCGTTTGGAGCATTTGAAGCTAATGGAGCTGTTGGAGCATTTGGAGCTGTTGGAGCTAAGAAGTAGTCGTTGCACGTCTATGCAGGGTTAAATGTTTATAAGATTGATGGCTTTCACAAGTGATTCTGTAGGATAGAAATTGTGTAATAAATATAATGTTTGTAAAAGACTTTGTGGTGTTTTATTTCTCAAACCTTACACTTTTCTGGTACTTTTTTAAAATTAAAGTTGTTTTGTATCGACCAGGGATCGAACCAAGGACCTTAGTCGATATAATCAATCAGTATATAGATTACAAATTTATTTAATGAATTTTGAACTTTTTCCCGAATCTCTAGCATTAAAATTATGAATTACCAATATGTTGGTCTTGATGTTTGATACGATGAATGTAGTAGAGGATTTAAAGTCTCTTTAAGAACGTTGAACATGGTTTATTGAAGTTATTATTTTTACATAAAATTAAACATTATTGCATCGATCGAGTATCTAATCAAGGACGGGAATCGATTGAATCAATATGTAAATTAATGAGTGATTTTTTTGATGAATTTTGGATTTTTTCCCGCTTTTCTAGCTACATTATTACATGATTTCAAGATGGCGGCCGAATTTCAAGATGGCGGGGGCACCTCGGTAATAAATGATTACTGCACTGTAGCAGGTTAGAATAAAATTATCCAGATGGAAATGTACTCTATAATACGAGTACACACACAAGATGGAGTACTCCAGCAGGTGGTAGCTCCTGGTAGCATGTACTAAACATAAAATGACCGATCCATGATGGTCGACAAGGACAAAGTCAAATTTCAAGGACAAAGTCAAATTTCAAGGTGAAGGACAATTTTCAAGGTCAAGGTCAAATTTCAAGGTCAAGGTCAAAGTTTAAAGTCAAGGTCAAAGTCTAATTTCAAGGTCAAGGTCAAATTTCAAGGTCAAGGTCAAAGTTCAAGGTCTAGGTCAAAGTTCAATGTCAACAGTTGAGGACAAAGGTATAGTGACCAGATAATTATACTAACATGGTATCAGCACACTCTAGCGGACGAAAACAAGATGGTGATCTCCAGCGGGTGATTTCAAGATGGCGGCCATCACGAAAAAGTGCAACGGTGGTTTTAAGGATTTTTTATTATTTAATTAGGTTGATTAATTTTTAATGATTTTTAAATTTTTTCCTGAATCTCTAGCATTAAAATTACGGATTTTCAAGATGGCGTCTAAATTTTAAGTTGGCGACCATAACGATAATTGCAACATTAATAGGATCCAATATGGTGGTCGTAACATAAAGTGTAAAAATGACATGGTACTCAACCAAGATGGCGGGTGTAACGAAATTTGTAAAATTTATATAATCCAAGATGGCGACCGTAACGATAACTGCAACAGTGGTTTTTAAGATTTTTATTTAATTCGATCAAATAATTTTTTTAATGATTTTTAAAATGTTTCCCGATTTTCTAACATAAAAATTGCGGATTTTCAAGATGGCGGGCGTAACGAAAATTGCAACGGTGATGTCATAATCCTAAAAGAGGCTTATCGGAGGCTGTAGTTAAGGATGCTTAAGCATATATCAGGAATTTGTGTTCTTTCTAAGGCAAAATACATTTGTGGTTTTTCGAAATCCTAATTTTTCCTCGAAACGGGAATTTTTCCCTCGAAAACGGGAAATTTTGAGTCAATTTTGAGGAATTTTGAGGAATTTTGAGGAAATTTGAGTCATAAATGGCCGTCGTGACGTCACAATCCAAGATGGCGGTCGGCATTACAGGCACCACAGACTGAAGCCTGTTTTAGTATGCCCATTTACATACTACTACTGAACATACAAACATGATGTCAATTGGAATATCAACAGTAAACAACCACCTAGTGTGAGGTTCTTTTAAGAAAGGTTTGGCCAACTTTATGACTCTCGAGGGACACAGGAACACGAATTAAGAACTTGCACTTTTTCCCTAAAAGAATGAAGTTTCACATGATGGCTCATTTCTGTCATAGAGTACAAACTCATTTTGCAAACAGTAATACTATATGTTCTACAACTAGACACTTCTTATTGTTGCAATAGGTTGTAATTTCTTTTATCAGAGCTCCATAACAAAAATCATGTCATGAATTTAACATATTGCAATAAACTGTGTACAAAAAAGGATAATTAAGCAATTTAAGTACTTCAGAATTGTTGATTATATTTCCAAGAGGGATTTCAATGACAAGCCTCAATAAATAATCATGAATAACAGCTTTGACAGTTGATAAATCATAAAACACCTACAAGATTTCAGCTTCTATGGGTACAATCATGTATGTAGGCATGGTCATTCTCTCATTTACATTATTTAGAATATCTACAACCACACTAGGTTTGATGAGCACGCTACTTAACTTGTAGTTGACAAAAGTTTCAATGGCTTGGCGTAAATTATAAGATTCAAACGAGCATTTTTATGGGCTTCACTAGCTCTAAGGAATATTCCTTGTAAATCTACTCTGGAATAAACAGTAAATCTAGTCTATGCTAACATGTCTATATTTTGAGTAACATTTTTATACCGAATTTCAAACTGAGTTAAATAACCGTGGAAATTTTTCTTACAAAATCAGTATTATTGATGATTTTATGCTCAAATTTATGTACCATATTTAATGACATTATCTGCAATAATATTATACTTTCCATTAAAAATTTTCAGACATTGATTCTGAATTTCCAGGTCATCAGATGTTGCTACCCAAAAATTGCTTTAATGACATTTTTTCCTAGATTAAATAAAACTCTTTTCTGTCTCCTAATAACATTTTTTTTCCTAGCAACAAAAAGGTTAAACTTTCAACTTATGCTTGAAATTTACTTCAGGTGTCATTTAACTGAGCTAAAGCAAGACTAAATTTATTGTGAAAAATGTGGTTCAGGGAGTGAGTGGTGATGGTAGTGCCTTGTTGGTGCACACGGACTTGAAAATGGGGATTTTAATGGGTTACCTTGTTGATGTGCATGGATTTGAAGATGGGAATGGTGACGGGACTCTTGCCGTGGTGCATGTAGGAAGCAGGCGCAAGTCCAAACATCACTCGTATCTTCCTATTGTATTCCGGTCGCAGGTGCAGCATCGCGAAGAACACGGCGGCCCCCATGGAGTGCCCCACGTAGAACAGGGCTTCGCTGCGAGTCTCGTTGAGGATGAAGTCGATTACAGCTGGCAAGTCGTACTGGCCCATCTGGTGCCAGCTGGAGACAGTCGTAGCGATCGTCAACAGCGTCTTGCTCTACACAACTTGACTCGTTCACCGGTAAGCCAGGAGAGGGGCAGATAATGACAACATTTATCAAAATAATCCTTACATTGATCTGACACCCAGAAATCTTTGCACCGAATTTAAATGGTGCTTAAACCAATTCCATCTCGAAATTAAGAAAACTTAAATTCAAATAACTCACTGCTTTTTTTTAAATTAATAATCAGTTGTTCAGTATGTTATTTCTGATACAAATCATAAAACATATATTGATTTTACATAACCACACAGGATCGTGGGTCTGTGGTGATTGCAATGTAACTCATGGGCGAAGATCATGACAACTTCGAGTTGGTGCATTTTAATATTTGAGGCACGATGTCTTAAGCCTCTGTAACTTTGTGGTGTAAGATTATATCTATTCTATTAGTTCAGGTGACAGTTTACAGAAATAAAAATTTTATTTTCCACAAATATATGTCTATGATATTTCTTTTGAGATATTCACACCCAACAATTTATACCTTAGAGATAGAACACAAGTTATACCATCGTCGTATGAAGGGTCTTCCCACATTGCAGCAAGGCTCCTATGAGCATTATAATGAGATGTGATAAATTTATTTTACAGTATCGTCATACAATATCAATAAGAAGCAAATATAATATGTGCAATTCTGCAAACCTGAAAACACCAGTAAATTTCAGCAGTATTTAATCATTAAGTTATGAACTCTACCTATGTCTCCACACTAATAATCAATAATTATTGCTACTGGATGATGATATAATCATCCCTAAAATGATATTAAGGTAAACTAGTTATCTGTATGGATCGGTGAATGGAAACTGTTCAAAAATATATTATTAAAGGAAAAATATTATTACATTGAGTATTTTCCAGACATGATCACCCTGTTTGTCACACATGTAAAACGTGAGTTCACACACACCCACATGACCCACCTAGGAATGTGGCAGCCCTCATCATCTGTCAATACTTGACGCCAATTAATCTCTGGGCTGTGCTTTTAAAATCTGGCCCCACAAACTGCATTAGAGGCAAGAGAAGTGTGATGCACCATGTGACCTCCACCATAGCCTTCTGCAGCCCCACCCACAATGTGCGTCATCTGCTGCTGCTTGTCAATAACAACCTCATATTGGTGCATGGTGATGAAAAATATGGCTGCTGATGAATTTATGAGTTAAATGGTTCTCCTGGTTGAAATGAAGAAAAACCAGAAGAAAATACAGAATGAATGAAGGATAAAGTAAAGAAAAACCAAGAGGAGGTAAAGAATGACACGAAGGATGAAATTTAAGAGATGAAGAGCTGCCAAGAAGAGATGAAAATAATTCAAGAAGAACTGAAGAGGATTCAGGAAGAAAATAAATGCAGAGTAAACTAGTGGCTGCTTAAGAAAAATTGAAGATGATGTTAGAAACATACACAGTATAAAGAAAGATAATTCGAGTGTTAAGAACAACATCTGGCCCAACAAGAGAATAATCTGTCTCTGCTCGAACATAAACCGAATAGCACATAGCAATTGTAACCAAAGACTATCGTGTAATAATCGAAGAAACCACAGCAGCTAAAAATCGAAACAAAATAGTCACATGATCACAATGGGGAAAACAAGGTGGACAACTGTGCACCTGGCCACCCAAAATTCAAGCCACCTAACTTTGATGACCAGTCTTCCTGGTAAGAATATAGGATATGGTTCAAGTTAGCTGCAGAAGTAAATGCCTGACATGAGGAAGAGAAAGCCACGACACTCTTCAATGCCCTGAGAGGACCGAGCTATTCCAGACCACAACTGTTTCAACCCAGAAGGATTGTGCAGGACTAGGGAGGCTTTCGCACTATTGTGTCCGACACGTGGATAAGGTGTACAGGTCAGCTTTGAAGACACACCAACAGCAATCTTCAGACATGCTACAGGAATTTGAGACTGACTTAAAGAGGCTTGTGTACCTTGATTACCCAGAGGCCCGTGCAGAGTTCCATTAGCAGCTTGCTAGATAGACTCAGAGACATTGAAATACTGAAAACCCTTTATTTGGCCCCTCACAAGAATAGCTTCGATTCCCTGATGAATGCTCTGAAAAATGAATCAACACTCAGTGCTTAAAATAATACCAGTGACAGGACAAGATAATCTGGACTATAACTGTACCGTGAGTAAATAACAGTAACTCCACTGTTAAAAAAGATAAAATTAGGGCATTAAAGAAGCTGATGAATGCTATATAGTGTTCTAAATTCCAAAGGATAGGATGTCACCTACAGTGCTTTGCATGCCAAAAATTAGGACATTAAATGGGAATGCCCAACATGTAAGAATGCATCGCAGCAAGAAGAGCACTAGAGAAACTTACATAAGATGGTGTAGAGGGGAGCATACCAACTCTCTTAAAACGATAGTTCCTAGGGTAATACTTGTATCCTAAATGCGTAGAGGCAATGATAGCTTGTAACTGTGCCGCCAATTAGTATTTTTGGCACAATTCTAAAGAATTTTTGAAATATAATGTTGCCAGTCATTTTTTGCTGCAACGACTTAAACTTTTTCCGCCTCCTGTACACTCCCGTTTGATCTTTGTCAGGCCATTCTCCCTAATATTTCCCAGAATTAAATCTAAATATTCCAACCATCTAATGACCCAGCAATTTCTATCGTCTTATGCCCGTGTTGGTGCACGTCCATCGCCTGTAATTCTCCTCCGAGCCGTGACAAGAAGTGCTATGTCCTGCAAGTTATTAGAGCAGCTAGGTTCTGAGAGCCAGCCTTACGTCCCCGGAACGACCCGGCCACCTGCCGAGAGATTTTTTCCATTGGCAGCAGCACATTTTCCATCCCCCCCCCCTTACAGCCTTTCCAGGGAATCAGTCCCAGTTCAATGGCTGTCTGTCAACCCCGGTCCAATCTTAAGGACACCTTTTAATCTCCGAATGCATCGCATCTGCCTTCTCGTGGCAGAGTTGCGAGTTATTTCCCCTGGGTGTTTGAACGCCCGCTAAACGCCTGTCTCCTGGCGCCTCACGCAACAAACAGTGCCCGGTAGTTCATTTCCAAAGCACCAGAGCACTGCACTAGTCCCCTCCATAAGCCCAATGCTTTAGCAGTCGCCTGGTGTGAGTCGATCTCTCCTTGTTTCGGACACTCCTCAGTAGATTGCGTTGACATCGGCCTGTACCACAACCTTCGAGATATCGAAGTCAGTATTTCTCGAACACCCCCTCGGAAATCTTCGGAACCTTTCGGTCCGGAAGCCAAAATTTCCCTCTTTCTTTTGATTGACTGCGTCTTTTAATTATGAGTCGCTGCCGCCCCAAAGTTACTACTTCGCGCCGCCAGAGCAGACGGACGACACCGCCTCGTCGGCGAACCGCACATCAAGATTTCACTTCGGTCGTGGTTCAAAAATGTAATCAGCTAGGCAAGAGATGTGGTCCCTACAACTATTAGTATTTAGTAATTAGACAGTCTGCGTACCACGTAGAAGTGGTCATGCTGTGTTAATAATAGTTCATTATATTTTCTGTCTTTTTAAATCATGTAAACGTCCGCGACAACCGCGTGTTCGCGAGCTCCGCACCCGGGCTGACCCTAGAAGCCATCTAAACTGTATGGTGAGTTTTTGACAAATTTTATTCCCTGACCATCGCTGTTTTAAGTGGGCATTTTCTGCCTATTCTGCAAACTGTCTGTGAACCAGTTCTGAACATGATTGTTTCGTACCTGTTCACATACAGGGTCCAAGGGCCGGATGCGGACCTAACAACACAACCCTCGAGTCCTTCCTCCAGCAATCAGGACGACTAAGACGCCCTGATGCCTCATTAACAGCCTAACTTTAGCCAGCGAACGTCAAAACTCCGGTCCTTCAGCTTGTTTTTTTATATATTTTCAGAATAACAGTTAAATCACGACGTTGAAAAGATCGGAACACCAGAAAATTTTCTTTCTGTTTATTGTTTCTGATTATATCTTAATTATGTCCAATGAAACTTAATGGCAATTTTCTAATTAGGGTTGGCCCATTCTTTAGATAATGTAATTTTAAATCCATGTTAATATAATTTAATAATTTTAATATATTTATCAATCAATTTATCAAGTGTTATAATTCTATGTGAAAGTTAAATAAACATAGAGGTACTGACGAAATCACCTAAGTCATTATTTTGCCCTTTGAAACTAAAAGATCCACTAGTTACACAAGTCATCAAGAGAGAGTGAAGTGTGACAAAATGGTAGCAGAGCTTGGGTTCACTGTTTACTCTGTTATTACTAAGTGTGACACAACATAAGTGATTGGTGAGTTGCAGAGTGTGTCTTCTTGTTGACACCAGAGCATCGGCATCTATAGTTCCAACAGGTATAATAAGTAGGAAACATCTGAGAAAGACACCTCTGCCTGCAGACTGAAAATAGCAACTGGGGACACATAATCTGTGAATGGTCAGATTGATTTGGTGGTAACGATCGGAACTTGGACTTATACATAGATTTATTGTTGCTGACTTTAATGATGGAATAATCTTAGCAATGAACATTATGAATCAATTTGGATGTGTTCTTGACATGGAAGAATAGGATTTCTGTATTAGAGATAAAGTTGTATGTACTCCTAAACAATTTGAAGTAGGTACCTGTAATGCAAGTAATAGTTGAAACTGTTTTTATTCCGACCATCAATGAACAGATAATAAGAGCTCGAATAAAAGGAGATTCCAAGGGTCACATGAACTATATAATTGAGCCAGATAATACTATAAGACTATAAAAATTCTTGATTGCCCGAAGCACTGTCAATGTTAATGATGTTGTTGAAATATGGATAGCAAACATTTATCCTAAAAAAAGGTTTCGAAGCAGGCACAGCCTATTTATGTGTAAGCCAATCCTTTTTTTGTTCCCCTTAGGCCAGTGACAAGTTACTTCACTAAGTGGGAACATTAGGTGGCCACTAAACCCCGAATTATAACAGTTATTGAAAGCAATATTAAGAGAACACTGCACCTGAAGAAAAGGAAGAAGTATCTGCTTTTCTGCAAACCTACCAAAACCTTATCTACATTTAGGACACTGATCTGGAAATAACGAGCCTAGGCTATCCCCTTATATCAACATAGAAAATACAGAATCAATCCTAGTGGCGTCATGGAACTAGCCTCAAGCAAAACAAGAGAATAAAAAGAAGCATATTTCAGATAGTTGTGTAATAGAGCGAGTTCTTGTGCTTCCCAAGTTGTTCTGGTACCCAAGAAAGATGGCAAACTGATGTTATGTGTGAACTATCGGAAGCTAACTGACATTTCCAAAAAGTACAGATACCCAATTACATGAATCTATGATTCTTTGACACATTATCTGGCACCCAGAGGCATATCTGAAGGTGGATATGGGGGCGATAGATTATTCCCTCCCCCAAATCATAAAAGATCTGTCATTTCCACCAACAAAATAATTTTTTTAAAGCAAACAGTGGGTGAAGTTTTTCTATCCCCCCTTCCCAAAGTTATGGGTATGCTCTTGCTGGCACTAGGTGGTTCTCAATGTTCAATTTGAATAATAGCTACTGGAAAGTGGAGTTGCATCCCGATGATAAAGAAAATACTGATATCTCAATGGGGATTGGATTGTTCTAGTTCATTGTGTTACAATTTGGTTTATGTAACTCTACTGCAACTTTTGAAAGACTGACGGAACTTGCATTGTGTGGCTTGGCTTGGAAAACATGCATATTATAAATAGATAACTAATTCATACAGACCTCTTTCGTAATTGTTTGGAATCAGAAGTGGGGTAGCCCTAAAATCATCAAATGAATGAAAGCAAGTAATGGTCTGTTAAACTACTTTATAGAAATTATCTGATTATTAAATTATTTAAACATAAATAAAAACAATAATTTTGTCAAATAAGTGTTAGGAATTATAAATATATTTGGTGTAGGTTTAGGTGTAGGTAATACTTGACATTAGTTAGAATTAATTTAATTGGCTATCCTTTCAAACCCAGCTACCACTATTGTATAAATGTGTAGCAGATGTTCTAGTTATGGTGAGATAAATTTTAAGACCAGGTTGGCGAGGAATGGGCAGGATTGTCTAACTTACGAGAGCCAACACACAGCCTCTTACCTGAAGTTCCAGTATTGAGGCGTGTTCGTGGCTAGGCTCAGGTGGCGCCGTGAGTAGAAGTTGCCACGGCTGTTGGCGAGCCATACGTCGTAGCCAGCATCGCTCAGCGCATAGCCTGACACACACACACACACACACACACGCCCTCTGCTTTCCATGATCTGTTACATTGAATTATTGCTCATCTCACACAAGATAACTCCCGCTCCTCTGAGAGAGATCCTTGGAACTGACCCTGCTTCCTTTACCAATGTGGCACACGAAAACACAGCTTCTCCTCCTGTTGAACCTGCCTGCACTAAAACTACATCAATACTGAGGCCTTTGCTCATGACATCTCTACTGGACAACATCTAAAATATGCCTCAAATAATATAAACAAGATAAAGAACTGCTGCCATATGTATTAATTAAAATAATTTGTCCTGCTTATCTTTAATATTTTTATTACACTATATAAAATATTCTGTGATGAATAAAGTGTTATTTAAAGCTACACATATATTAGCCTAACTACATCTTACTAGATGCAAAATAGGCATGGTTTCTTCAGTTTTTTTACAAGAATGTGCAATGTTATTCTTTCAGAGATTCATTACAAGATAGTTAACCAATAAGGAAGCCATAACAGTAACAAAATGATGCCAGCACAATAAGAGTTGACAGTTGCGCCTATGTACTATAGGGGAAGCTGCAACAGTAACATACTTATCCCTGCACGATAGGAGTGGTAGTTGTTTATCTTAGAGAGTCTTACTCTTGGACAATTCGGAGGAAAGCTCACCAAGTGCATGTCCTGGGCCAGGGACCACGAAATCTGCCGAGCTGTGGAAGATGCCATGCTGCATCAGTACTGGCAGGGCACGGGACCTATGGCCCTGGTGGGGCAGTAAGCGGTGTAGTGTCAGCTCGTAGCCATCTTCTGTCACTACGTGGTGTGTCTGCGAGGTATAACCATCCGCTTGCACCAACTGCTCCTGCCACACGCCACACCATCTTTTCTTCCAGCCTTCACCTAAACTCTTGCCAGGCCTGCACTATGATACTTCCAGTAACTTTAGGGTAACAAAATGTATTATTACAACATAAATCTTTTCACTCCAGAGGCACACAATATCGTTATTTTTTATTCCGGCTGTCTGTTACTCTCACTCGTTTCAGTCTCCAACTTATTTTATGTCAATTCCCGTACTTTTCCGGCTAAGAACATTAGGGATAATTATTATGAAATCCTGGGCTCATCTGACTGCAAACATTGGGACTCATGATCATGCAACCCTGAGATCCTTTTAGCTGCAAACCATGTGGATTATTACTATCATCAAATCTCGGGGCCTCTGGCTGCGAACTTTGGGCATCATGATCATTAAGTGAATATTGTAGGTTAAATCTTGCACTTCGGCATGGCTTTATTTATAATCATCGAGTGGGTAAATAAGTGATTCAAAGAACACAATAGCCTTTAGAGGTCCTATCATGCAGAATACCATATCATTCCAGAAATTTGTCTGCCTTATATTATATTCTTGTATACCCATACATCACCAAATATTTCACATGTATTGTTTTAAAGTAACAACTTACTTAGACACTGTAATGTTACAGAAATAATTTTAAACTTTTGTACCACATAAATGAACATGGAAGTAGTCCTGTCGCTACTTGTTTGTGACGAGGAAGCAGGATAACATTATGGCAGAAGCAGCGGTACTTACAGTGTCTAGGAAGAGGTCAGGCGTGGCGAACACGCACATCCACCACACTAGCAGACACGTGGCAACAGTGCCAGGAATCATCATCACAGAGCTGGCAACACTGGCTGCCAGGGTGGGCATAACATTCGCATTCGCCTGTCTACCAGTCCCGTGACATCATGATTAGAATCTGCACAGAAAACACTTGGCAATTCCAAAGCTGTCAAGAGAAACACTAGGGCTCTGGGGCAGATAATTTGTCGTGTTCTCGTAACATGACTTAAGGCGATATTCCAAAACATTCGGGTAAAGTAGCGAATAAGCACTACCTTGTTGGGATACAACTGTAACCTAACTCACAGACCGTATTCCATAACATGTCCAAACCCAATCCTTGTTAGGTTACGAAAATACAACCATTTTAATAAACTGTGACCTGCACGAGGCTCGAAACTGATTTCAATGTATTCTGGCAGATGTTTGGCAACCATCGATACATTTGATATGTCAAATACAAGTGTGATCATATTCAACACCTAAACGCTTATTTTTGTGTCTTAGAATACCGGTCTTAAACTGAGTTCACGACTGAAAATTATGAATTATGAATTAAGAATTAGTCGTGTACCTACTTAACAAAAAACACTATGTATATGTACTAGTGGAATGGTTAATGATTGTCGTGTAGGAATTTTAATGGGTTGTGTGCGAACCATACGATGACTTAAGACTAACGCCAATCAGAGCACAGCAGAATGTGTTGTTGGTGCAGAGATAATGTTTCGTTGGGAAAGTAAGTTATGATGTAACACGAAATGAGTAGGAAATACTGAATTACTAACATCATGTTTAGAAATAATAAAATCGGTCGAATAACATTGCACGAAAATTTAAAAAAAATAATCTGATTGGAATATTTATTTTGTTTTATGATTATGTTAATAAATTATTCAAATTCTTTGTGTTTTTAGTTTTTATATGAGTTTATGAATATGTATGCAGGTATTTTCTTACTCTAAACCCATTTTATGGTTGCTTGGTGTGGATGATCATGACATAGTATTTATATATTAATGTTAAATATCCTCGATTCTGAATTTGTATGGTTTCTAGGTTACGAGCTGAAATGACGCTGTCTTTGAAATGTGTCCGGTTTTTCAAGTACATATATGCATCACCAATTTCGTCACCATGAATAAAAATATTACTCTAGAAAAATTATTAATCAACAACGATTATGAACTGTAATCCATTTCAAAATGCAGACGATGCCTTCAAATACAAAAAAAAAAGAAAACTTAAATAACATATGGCTGCTTTCTCGCCTGTTTTTATTGGCTGGAGTTAACGACCACTAAATCTATACTAATATTATAAAGCTGAAGAGTTTGTTTGTTTGTTTGAACGCGCTAATCTCAGGAACCACGGGTCCGATTTGAAAAAATTCTTTCAGTGTTGGATAGTACATTTATCGAGAAAGGCTATAGGCTATATTATATTATCAATAACATTAGGGATCATTACTAAAAGTCCAATTTAGAATACTAATGGAAAAAAATTAAGCCACATCTCCCATTTACAGTAATGGTAAATAAAAAAAAATCAGTGAAAATTTATTACAATGCTGTATAATGTACCGGAGAGAAAATGAATAGCACCGATGGTTTCCCGACTCGTGCACGCAACGTACAACTGATGTACCCGTACTTCGCTACGGCAGTCTACAGGCAGATCACTCTTGCGCCGCTCATTATACATGCCCCTCCTTGTGGGTACGCCACTGCCGCGCGATGCCCGTTGCCATGGAGACGCAGAAGGCATGAACAATGCAAAATCCTGTTCTCATGCAGACAAAGTACCCACTGTTGCCTGTTTTTAACCACCTATGGGATCTAATTTTCGTAAAATGTCATCCTGCGTAACATAAGGAACATTACTGTGAAGTTTCAAGTCTGTAAAATACATATACTTGAAAAAAAGGGCAATAAAGAAACTAATTAAACACACAGAGAGGAAAAAAACAATAGTTTAGGTTTGCGATTTAAAGTGATAAAAAGTATTTAAATACTAATTGAACTCTTATGAGGGTAGTGATTGCTTCGTTGTTAATATCACACGGGTGTTTTTTACTTGTATGGGAAAATTAAGAATGATAAGGCATCTAGTGCGCGGCAACAATGTTAATAGGCAATAGGAAATAAACTTCTAGCGCCTGCGGCATTGTCAACACACACTTCGTACGTGTACTGCATGTTGTATCTAACCCCCTCCAACGCATTTGATTCTAAATTGGAGTTTTAGTAAGGATCCCTAATGTTGTTGATAATATAATATAGCCTATAGCCTTCCTCGATAAATGTACTATCCAACACTGAAATAATTTTTCATATCGGACCAGTGGTTCCTGAAATTAGTGCGTTCAAACAAACAATTAAACAAACTCTTCAGCTTTATAATATTAGTATAGATAGACGTTACATTCTACAAATATTATATTATAAGTTAAATAGAACACTACCTAATGGCATCCCTGGTGTTGTTATGTATTGTTACGAGCATACTGGAGGTGGGGCTGTGAGACAGGCCAGTGGGCCCGCTAGTGGCCCCCCAGGTGAAGCGCGGCCCTTGTTGGATTAACGGTGGTAATCACTCACTAACCACTCACCACGCAACCCCTGCCCCAGCACTTTGTCCCTCTGGAGGATTCTGAGGGCTCCCAGAGGCTGCTGCATGGAGTGGCGTAACTTTTTTTTTTTTAAATAATTCACAATATTTGCGAATTTTTATGCTGATCAACATACCTGATAAGCTTGAATTTTCATGCTGATCAGGTATGTTGATCAGCATGAAAATTCGCAAATATTGTGAATTATTTAAAAAAAAACGTACATAATGGAGTCCTGAGTTCAAACCGAATGAGGCCATTCGATTAACAAATGCGACTGGCCCCTCCTCATTGATGTCTTCATTCCTACAGTATGACATCATGTCTGCCATCTTGGATCCGTCATTTTGTTTTCGTCTGCTAGGATCACTGCTTCTCCATATTAATTTTTTATTGTTTAGGTACCCCCTAGAGAACGGTAGTATTTATTACTAGACCATCGGGAATATTCAAGCCCACATCAAGTAGATCCTCCATACTTCGGAATTATTGCGGAATATTAAAAAGGAAGCTTTTAGACGATGAAGAAGCTTCGAAGTTAACTATTTAGAATTTTTGCAGTAATCCAGGTGTAGTCCCTGTTTTCTACGATGACGACGACAGTGACTCTGAAGCTGGTGACACGATCGAAGACTGTGATGTAGCATCTAAAGCTGGCAAGATTGAAGACTGTGATGAAGCCCTGAGACCAAACGATGGAAATGTAATACAATAAATTATTCTGGTTAAGCTTACAAGGATAAATGGGACGATAGTGATCTTAGAAATATAAGTAACAACTTTCCAGGAAGATGACTATAGCAGAAGAGATCTATTACACATCATGAGAAGATCCTAACATATTGGTCGATCGTCTGCGACTCTTGATGGCTTCGCCTAGGGCAGGAAACTATTCGCATCCCAACGAAGTAGTACCACCATACTCAAAGAACTGAGGAAAGCTGGCTACATACAATAATGACTTGTTTAACCTGCATTTGTATAAAATTTATATATATACATATATATATATATACATATATATATATATATATTTACATATATATATTTACATATATATATTTACATATATATATTTACACACACACATATATATTTATTTACATATATTGGCTTTCAGAAATTATTGTTTTATTCCTCGATTTCTGATTTATAACTAAGACGGAGATCTCGCGACTGCATGCTCATTGTGTGCATTGTGTGTTCATTGTGTGTATTGCTTGTCCATTGTGTGTTCATTGTGTGTTCGGTGTGTGTATTGTGTGTTAATTGAGTGTTCGGTGTGTGTGTATTGCGTGTCCATTGCATATCCTGTGTGTGTATTGTGTGTTCATTGTGTGTTCAGTGTGTGTACTGTGCAACCCGTGTGTTTATAATGTGTGTTCATTGCATAAGTACTGTGTGTTCATTGCTTGTACTTTGTGTGTGTGCCGTGTGCCCATTGCTTGTACTGTGTGTTTACTAAGTGTCCATTGCGTGTACTGTGTGTCATTGCATGTTCATTGCACAGGGGCGAATATTCCATGGAACCAAGGGAACCATTGGTTCCCTACTGCTGAAAAATAAATAAAATAAATATATTACTACTTGTCTACTATCGTAAATAATTCAACTTGCATTTTTTGAACAGGTCGCCGTAACACTTTGTGTAGGCGCGTTCGCGCGTAGAACCTCTTCAGCTATAGCTTTATCTCTCTCACGTCTCTCTTTCTCTCTCTGCCTTCCCCGCTCCCTCGTCCAATCACCCCCCCCCCCTCCTCACTTCAACGGTAGCTTCCATGCCTTCTGCGCCTTCATTGGTGGCCGACTCCTTATCGGATCTCTCCCCCTTCGCCTTCGGGTGTTTACGTGAGCACTCGGCTTCGGAAGCCGACCTGGGGAACCAAGCTAGACAGCTGGTTCCATCGCGTGCCATGTGGCGTATTCTCTAAAGAAATTGTGTGCTTCGCGTTGCGTAAAATAACTCGCCTGGCAGCCTGAAAGCAGATTTACTGCGGTAAAAATACGTACTTTATAATACTTCATTACGTCCCAAGTTTTTGGTGAAGAGTTTCGTCAAATTCAAAAGTGGCCGCATAGCTACAGCATTGCGGTAGGCTTGGCCAAGGGAACCAACAGTCTATTCTGCTTTCTGCGGGCCCTGGCCATGGAGGGGATTTTAAGGGGTGTGCGGAGGGGCGAAGCTGTCGCAGGAGGGGAGGGAGCGGCAGGAAACAGACGCGCTTGTGACTGCGTGGTAGAAAATTTACTTGTTTCATCTTTTTGTGCTAAAAGTTTTGAACAAAAACGAGTTTTAATTTTGCAAGGTAGACCCACGCCAGATATGTCGTGTATGGTAATAAATGCTAAATCAAGCGGTGTGCAGTGCAAAAGACACTTCAAATCTAATTTTTACAGTTCGCACAAATGGCTTACTGCTTGTAAACAAACTTTAAAAGTGTACTGTTGGCCTTGTTTAATGTTTACTAATGAGAAAGTAGTTTGGAATAAGAACGGTTTTAGTGACATGAACAATTTTCATAAAGCAGCTCAGAGACATGAACTCTCGCAGACACATTTATCGGCCGTCTGTAAGCTAAAGATGTTTGGATTCAGTCGTATTGATCTGGATCTAAACGAACAACTCCGCGCTGATGTCAAAAAACACAATGAGGTTGTGGACCGAAACAGAGAAGTTTTGAAACGTTTGATTGATGTCACTATGTTTCTCGGGCGACAAGAGCTTGCGTTCCGAGGTCACGATGAAAAAGAATGTTCCTCAAACCGCGGTAATTGCATAGAATTAGTGTAATTGTTAAGCAGTTACGATTCAGTATTAGCCTGACATTTGGAAACTTCTAAGGTTTTCACAGGTTTGTCTAGTAACATACAAAATGATATAATAGAAAGTATTGCCGAAGCGATTGTAACGGAAATTAAAACACAAGTTAGTCAAACTCCTTTTGTAGCACTAATCCTTGACGAAACGTCTGATGTTGCCAACATGTCGCAGCTTGCATCTGTACTGCGGTATGTAACGAACGAGGGTAACATCGAAGAGAGATTTCTCGGTTTTACAAACGTTCTAACAGATCAGCAAAAGCACTGGCAGAGCACGTTTTTAAGTTAGTAGATGAGTATAAATGTGGCGAAAAATTGGTATCTCAAACATACGATGGAGCTGCTGTTATGGCTGGTCATCTGAATGGGCTACAAAAATTAGTGAGAGAAAAATATGATAATGATATATTCATACATTGTTGTGCGCATAGACTTAATCTTGTGCTTTCGCAATCACTCAACAACATTACTGATTGTAAGATATTTTTCAAAACATTAAGTGGGTTTGCCTCATTCTTCTCTCATTCTACCAAACGAAAACAGGCATTAGACAAATTTGTGAGCAAACGATTTCCCAAAGTATGTCCTACAAGGTGGAATTATAATTCCCGCTTAGTTCATACGATTTTTGAAAACAAATCAGATCTGATAAGCCTTTTCGAAAACATAACCGAAACCTACATTGCTGCGCGTGGCTTCCTAGCTGAATTAAAATAATACAATTTTAATTTTATGTTACATGTTTTTTCTGATTTATTTTCCATCACAGATGCATTTTTTCAGATTATTCAAGCAAAAACTTTCGACATTAGCTATTGCCTTCAAAAACTGAAATAAACAGAAAAATTAATTTCTGAGAAGAGAAACACATTCAGTTCAACAATTTGGTCCGCCTTCAAAGATGACCCTCCCACTAAGAAACGGCGTACATCTGAGGAAAATGATCCAGAAGCTAGCTACAGAAAACTGTATTTTGAAATTATTGATAATATTCTAGTACAGCTTGTTACACGATTCAGCTCACTCGAAAATTTGAAGTTCGTGGGTCTAATGGATCCAAATAAAAACGAGGAAAATGCAAAAATATTTCCCGAGGAAGCATTCGCCTCTTTAAAATCTTCTTATGGCAACTACTTCGATTTACCTCGTTTAAGGAGTGAATTAATTGCAAAATTCACTTTAGCAGAGTTTAAATCAAAATCAATTTATGAGATACTGCAGGTATTGAGACAGTCGGGTTTAAGTGTTGACGGTTTTCCTGAGCTGTATAAATTGTGTTCGTTAGTAGCTAAAATTCCAGCAAAAAGTGCATCTGTCGAGCGCTCGTTTACCTCACTGAAACGAATTAAGACCTACATCAGAAACGCCCAGAAACAAGAAAGACTGTCAAATCTTGGACTCATTTCAATTGAACATATATTATTGCTTTCCCTGAAACAAAGAAAAACTTTCTACAGTGATGTAATTGACAATTTTGTTCGCAAGACACGACGACTAGACTTGGTTTACAAATAACTAAGTAGCAGCCCACCTCAACAATTCCCCGGATGTGGATATTACCGGACAATATTGCTGGTCAGCAAGTTTACTCAAGATCTCCTGTATTCCCCGCTCTTGCATTCCAGTGCTGCTCCACCCCACCTCATTCACCTGCATCAGTTCTCAAGACCACAAATGTTAAGCGCTGCCCAAATCTCTCCACTCCACCAATAATTTATATAAGCTGACAGGATGGTAAGTAGGAAACTTCCTAAATTACAGAGCTTTCTTCAATATTTTAGTTTCAAAATTGTTATGTATGCACAGATTTGTTAACATTTTGGCAGTATATATATTGAGATTTTTAAGACTGACTTGTATGTATTTATTACTTAAGCGAAATAGCCTAACAAAACGACCACACATGCTCATGCTTGAAAGTGAGAGTTAAGATTATTAAATTCTGTGTGACTTTAACAGGTATTGCATTTACTACCAAGATCATAATTTCGTGAATTTTGATATATGCTGGTGATATGTTTCCGAGCGTATCTTTCACTGTTTCACTGATTAAAAAATCTTGCTTCGTGTAACGACGATTGCTCAAGTTTTAGTCATACCAGCTTTTTAATTTTCTTATAATATAGTAAATGTTGAATTAACATTTTGTTTTTGTAGAGAAACTCTTAGGCCTGGCTTTCATTGACACTTAAAATTGTTTTGCTGCGGAAGCCGCCTTATTAGTCGAGACAACAAAAGAAAAATAGATGAAAAACATACTAATAGACCCATTGGTGGTGAACGGGAGGTGGGAGGGCTGTTTAAAGGTACAATTCATCGCTTTTGCTTAAGTATTTTCCAAACTATGAGTTTTAGCAAAAAAAAAATTTTTTTTGATACAAAATTAAAGAACATAAAATTTTCTACAAAAGAGATACGTTAAACCGCTTAAATAGCACCAATTTGCACCTTAAAATCAAATTTTTCCGGGGGAGGACCCCCGGCCCCCCCCCCCACCTTAATAGGGGGTGACAGTGAACATACTTGGTTCCCCCACTTTGAAATTCACCCTTCGCCACTGTCATTGCATGTCAAGTGTGTATTGCGTGTTCTTTTCTTTTGTTGAATGTGAATCGTTTCGGTAAATGTGTGTAGTCAGGATTGAAGTCAGGTCAATTTTACCTCGTGGTTCGCAGACGTCTGGTCTAAACATATGACACAGGACATGGCCTGTTTAAAATGTTCCTTGAGTATCATCGAAAAATATATCTTGGCTCGGAGATGCTTGATCTATATACCTTACATACACAAGGCCTGGTTGGAACATATTCCAAATATTGAACAATTAGACTTCCATGGTAGGCAAAACAATGTTTTTATTTCATAGGATAGGTATCTTTTATAGAGTCGTTTTTCATAGAGAACATGATTAACAAACTCCACGAAATGTAATGGGAAACATAATTTTAATTTTATTTTAAGTTTTATTTACTCTTATCACCAGCCAATAATCAAACCAAGGACGGAAATCTATCGAATCAATCTTACATTAAACAATGGTTTTTTGATTAATTTTTAGAAATTTTTTCCGTATTTCTAGATTAATTATTACGAATTTCCAAGATGGCAGCCAATCATCAACGGCTTACTGGAAGCTGGTAGATTAGGAACCTAAGCTGTTTTTAGGATTTTTCGTCATATTTTATCGAATAAATATACTTTTTTTCCCTAAAATTACCTTTTTTGTGTATCGACCAATGATTGAACTGAGAACAAGAATCAATCGAATCAATTATTATTTTAACAAGCTTTTTAAAATTATTTTTATAATTTTTTTCCGAAGTTTAGCTTAATAATTTCAGATTTTCAATATGGCAGATACCGTGACAGTTGACTGTCTGTTAATAAATGGTTCCTGCACTCTATCTGGTAAAAAGTAAACTCATATGACGGAAATGCACTCTGGCAGACTTTGTGTATGCTCATCGATTACTGAAAACAAAATGGAGCACTCTCTAGTTGGTTATGTGTGTTAACTGGTGCTCCTGGTAGCATGTATTGAAAAAATGGCTATTCTGTCTCGAACAGGTATTGATAATATTCCTTCAAATTTAAAAAAAAAAATACATGACCGAATATGTGTGTTACTTTTTATATACCTAAATTAATTCTCGGTATGATAAATATCACACTGGCTTTGCGGTCAAATTCCTATGTTTTCCAACCCAGAAGTCAGGACTGTGATGAATCGAATCACAGCGCTTCTAATGTATTTTGAAAGAAAAAAAATTAAATTTATTGTTCCAATAAAGACCACAATAACATTGACAGGTAATGGAACATCGACCTTATGTGCATGAGACAGAGCGATGCTGGCACTATCTAAGAAAAAACACCAAAAACAAATATAATGGAATCCAAGATGGTGGCCTCCAGCAGATGAAAACAAGATGGTGGACATGATATCAGAATCTTAAAATGGGGCTGAGACATCAGATACAAGATGGCGGACTGGTTATTAGTATTCAAGATGGCGACCATTACGATATATGCAATATTAAGGGATTGGGGTGCTCAATGACAAAATAGTGGAATCCATGATGGCAACTAAGGTCAAGGTCAAGAGTCAAGGTCATCCAAGATGGCCTCTGTAATGTCAGAATTTGATATGGCGGCCGTAACGAAAAGTTTAATGATGACATTTTAAAATGGCCGCCGTGATGTCAGAGCGGTCGGTCGTAGACCTCCCTCGGTCTCCTGACTCTGGACCCTGCTCTTGACCCTGAACCCTGCGCCAGGAGCCCCCAATATACACTACTCTCGTTGTTTGGATGCACTTCGCCTGTATGCCTGACATTATATATTACATTTCCTCGTGTTTCGGGTACAATTGGTCTATATAACTTACATTGGTCATGAATTGGTTAAAAGGCATGCTAAATATAAAAATTATATCGGTGTTGCAGAGTTCAACACGCTCGTTCTATATGCTCGTTCTTTATGCGTAGAGACCCGAAAAATTTGCGGGTTCATTTCGTGTTATGCTAAAATTCAAATAATTATACCTTAGTGCTGCTTCTGTCATTGGTTCACTGTTAATCTGGAGGACTGAGGGCCAGAGAACGTCACTCATAGAAGTGTCGAATCACAGGCCACCCAGTCGAGACGACTCACAAGTCAGCAGCCAATGAACAGTTGGCATTTGCTCGAATGTGTAGAGTATATTGGAGTCCATCCTGGAGGTCATTGAACCCGCCAATTTTCCGGGTCTCTATATAAATATTTATTTATACGTAACGTATTTATTCAATCGAACATTTGGTTTGTATTGAGTAATTTTCCATAGTGAGAAATATTAATAAACTCGACGAAAGGTAGTGGGAAAAATAATTTAATTATTTATTTTAGCTTTAATTAAGCTTAACACTGACCAAGAATCTAACTAAGGACGGAAATCTCTCGAATCATTCATTATATCATTTTTTTTTAAATTTCTACGTAAATAATTACAGATTCAAGATGGTGGATAATATGGCATCAGTGGCTTACTGGAGGCTGGTAGATTAAGAATTTAGGCCTCTTTTAGTTTTTTAAATAATATTTAATGAAATAAATTTTAATCTAACATTATTTTTTTGCATCGATCAAGGATCAACAAAGAACAAGTATCGATCTAATCAATCATTACTTAATAAGTAATTTGTATGATTTTAGGAATTTTCCCAACTTTCTAGGTTAATAATCAATAATTTTCAAGATGGCGGCCAAGATGGGTAACATTTTGATAATAAATACTAATATACCACTCTAGCAAGTAAAACAAAATAAATTAATATGGAGGCAGCATTGATCTCTAGCAAACAAAACAAAATGGCAGAATAAAGATGGCCGACATGACATTATACTGGTTAACAATATCAGCCTTGACGAAAGTGGTGGGAGCCAGCATGATTGAGGACATCAATGAGGAGGGGCCAGTCACCATTTTAAATCGAATGGCCTCATCGGGTTTGAACTCAGGACTCAATTAAATAAATTCGGTTTTACTAAAATTGTAATTGTAATGGGATTGTTTGTGAGGTTATCATCCCGTATGTATAATTTATTTGGATTAGGAATTATTCATTACATAATTAATAATTAGATTAATAAATTATAACAAACATTCAAAATATTTATCGACTTTCAATGCCTATTAATTATAATTTATCTCGATTATTATTATAAATTAAATAATTAATTTTATATGTGTTAATATTAATATTGATTACTGAATATTAATTTATTTTTTAATTTGATTGAATTTATACTTTACCAAATAAATTTATTATTTCACTCCAGTTATTTTATTATATTATTTCTAACAAATACTTGCATGCAAAAGTAAAGTGGGTTTTTTTATGCTAAATAAGTATAACTTCTAACGCTCGTACATAAGAACATACACCCACACACAATTTGCTTTTGCTCTTGTCAAGTTCGAACCAAGATCACTGAAATTGTTTACATTTGGTTTTTTTATTAAATATTTTATATAATATTGTTTTATTATATTTAACTTTTATATTAAATAAGATGCAAGTATAAAAAATGACATCCGTTAAGTTTAAGGTCAAGTCATTCAACGAGGTGGTCATCAGGGACGCAACTCTGCAGGGACATGCTGAAAGGAATCGCGTTTTATCGGTGGTAGATTTTTTCCTTTCGGCAATTATAATCTAAAGTGTATGCGGTAAAAAAACAAACAAATTAAATCAATGGTTTTCTAGACTTAAATATATTTTTTTAACACGCGAAGAACTTCATAATATAGAACATGATTACAGTAAAACAAGGCTCTGCCATTACCATTAAATTCATCAAACCCGTTCCAAAGTTATGGTAATGGAAGCTCAAGCGCGCCTCCAAGTATTGGTCTGTTTACAACTAACGTAAAAGGGAGAGAAAGTGGTGAGCTAGGCCCTTCCCCCTACCTGAGGGACGACACCGTGGCGTTAAGCCTTTCATTAGACGATCAGATTCCGTTACAACTATGGAAGGAACAAACCGATTAATTTCTCCGTTATTAATTTGTATTAAGTAGACACTATGGCATGCACTTTCTGAAAATAAACTATTGTTAGATGAGGGGGAAAAAAATCATCGCTCGCTTCTGGCTATATGTAGAAAACGGGACCAGCTTTTACACTGTGCAGACTGCTAGCTATGTGGAGGGCTACAGACCTCCTAGGTCCGGGCTGGTCTGCAGTGGCTTGGAGGCTCAGCCCACCACAGGCTTACACGTGTACAGAAGCTGGTGGTACTCACTGCGGCCGCTGTGCTTCTGGTTGCCTGGCTGGAGTCAGGAGACGCAATGCGTTGCGTGGCGAGGAAGCAGGTTTCGTAACACGAGGATATTGTGAGCGAGGCACTGTTACTTTCTCTCTGACCCTGCCTCCTCGCCATTTCTCCGAGTTAGTTCCGCAGCTACTTGGCGCCACATGCTGGCAGTGTGTCAACACACAAGGCGCATGGCTTGCAGACACTAGTAGTTGTTTTTCCTACCGTTGTATGTTATATCCTGCTCATTAACTCGTATTTCCAATCATGACTGCTCGTGTACCTCTGTGTGCGAAAATAACATTTTTATTCTGAAAAATATAATATAGGGCTTAGAAAAAACGTGAATACAAATATTCAGCTTTTGACTTAGTGTATTCATTATGCAAACAAAGTCCCACCTAAAGTTGAAAATACCACAGATCATTACAAGCCCCTAGGAGAGTTACTGCAGCAGTTATATGACCTTGTTTTTATGTAACAAATTATGGGTTTCTCTTCTAGTTCCCTTCCCACCCCATGACGCAACTCCTTTACAGAATGTAAGGGGATGATTTAACGTCGCTCCCTTTACCATGTCCGAGTATTGGTCGTACCTCTAGCTGTTTAAACACTCAAACACTGCCGTCACTAAGTGTTCTCAAATGCCACAATATGAAATTCAGAACTATTTAAAATTCATTCTGCCTTCCTTATCCCAGGCTGTACAAGATTACTCCTTTTTTTGCCTTTCTAGTTTCTTTAGTAAAAATGACGACAAATTTCCTTTCAGTTTCTTTTTACCAAATTTACAAAATATTACATATCTGTGAAGTTAACTTCAGATATTGTTTTTGTAGAAGCATTTACAGCGAGTTCCACCAGCAACTAATGTTAAAACGTACTAATGACACCTATCTTTGTTTTAAAGTAGTGGATTTTAAAATATAACATACTACATTTGCTATATTTTAAGCCTGTTTTTACTTTAATCAGCGCAATATTGCTAAGTTGCTATATCTTCCATCTGAATGTGGCCTGATCGTTTTCGCATTATTTTGTTCATAAATATGTATATAGTTGTTCACCCAAATGCTTTAAATAAGTCGTCTGTTCAAGCACATTTATTTATTTTTCAAATACTGGAACCAACACCAACTACAAATCAGGACGAAACAGACGAAAATTTTAAACTATTACAAACGGCTCCGATAAAAGCACACAAAAGTTCTAAAATCCTAACCCCGGGTTTAGACCTTATCTGGACAATGAATTTTATTAAAATGTTGTCCATCTTGTTAACATCCTATAAAGAATCTATACTATAAATATACCGTTCACGTTAGAAGTTATACTTTTATGGAATTATTAAAATATTAACTTAAAACATTTCATAACATATATTATAACACTAAGTATATATTTGTATAATTGTTTTTTTCTTAAATGGCTAAAATAAAACTCTAGATACTTCCTTCAAACAAACCTTAACCTTACTGAGCTGATTCTCCATTATTATAATATATTATTATAATAAAAAGTAAAAAAAAAAAAGTTTTGCAAGTGACGAGGTTTGAACTACGTAAATAATTTGCCAACGAGTGTACCGAGTCCGCACTGTACCGCGGTGCTACCGAGCCTGTTAGAAATTTATCTGGAGAATATTATCGTAATGAATGTAATGCCAGTTTTTATCATGTAAGTTATTTTAAAACTTGAGATTACTTTTTAATTTTACAAATATATTCCAGGGTAGTTTCTTCATTTTACACATTAAAATGTTTCGTATGTTCCCTAATGTTTACGGAAGTGACTATTTACGGGTTTATGTTGCTACACGTGGGTACGACCTCTTGACTACTTCTGTACCATGGTTACACATTTCTGTTCATTTGACTTCCGTTCCATTCACGAAATTACTCACAGTAGTATATAATAGGGGCTCCGAAAACAGGCTTCAGGCTGTGGAGCGTGTGGAGCTGCACGCTCGAAAAAATGTCACGTTCCGGAGGCCATATTTGATGAGCGTAACGGGACACAACGTAACGGGACATAATGTAACGGGACAAGTAGATCACGGCAGCCATCTTGGATCCGCCATCTTGGATCCGCCATTTTGGATGTCATTTTGTTTTCTCGAACTTTCCGGCATTGTGTTGTCCGCCATATTGGATGATGACGTCACCGTTGCAATTTCCGTTACGGCCGCCATCTTTAACTTTTTTATTTATTATCCGATTTTAATGAAATTTTTTTTAAATTTATAAAAAAAATTAAATTAATAAAATTTTAATAAAATATTTATAAAAATTGAACTTTTTAGACACGGAGTTCGGAGTCCTCGGTTCGAACCCGACGAGGTCAAAAAATTAAAAATGGCGACCGATCCTTCCCCCTGTGGTGGCTGCTGACAGACTGCCCCCCACCACTTTTTTCAAAGCATATATAACATCATCTAGTATGACGTCATGTCCGCCATCTTGTCTTCGATGTTGGAAACCATCATCATTGTATCGGCGGCGAGAGTGCACCGACGCCATGTTAGTTTAATTCTTACCCGCTAGAGTGCAGTAATCATTTATTATTGCTGTGACACCCGCCATCTTGAAATTTGGCCGCCATCTTGAAAATCCGTAATTTTAATGCTAGAGATTCGGGGAAAAGTTCAAAATTCATCAAAAAATTAACTTAATAGAATTCTGATTGAATAGATCGACTAAGGTCATTGGTTCGATCCCTGGCCGATACAAAACAACTTTAATTTAAAAAATACCACAAAAGTGATAGGATTGAGAAAATAAAAAACACCGCAAGTACTTTTAAAAACTTTTATTACATAAATTCAATACACTACTACAAGTACAAAAAATAATACACAGACATAGAACTAAAGTCTTGTGGATTTCTCGATGTCTGCATCTGCCACCCACGAATTAAAGCGAGGTGGAAAGCCCCACCACTTGACGTAGGACAGTCCGTTTCTTCGTTTTATAATCTTCTCCACCAAGTACATATCAGGATACAACGTAGGCTGAATCTCTTCGGCATAGAAGCCGCCACGGATAGGTTTGTGGTCCAAATCTTCGAGGTAGTAGGTCCTAGGCTCTGATTCACGAACATGTGTCACACGGAAAAGTTCGGGACTCCAGTTCGCAGTGAAACCTTTCTCGAAGATACCTTTCTGCTTGGAGATTCGCACAATGTCACCGACGTTAGCTTTACGCTTTCGTGGATCTCTCTTCTTCATGTTGGAAAACACTGTTCGAAGCAGGCGATTGTCCCTTACGTCCTTTGGCTTCATTTTCGTGGTAGAATGCATCGTGGAATTATACTCGTTTATTAGTTTCGGCAAGATGTCAAGCCACTTGTAATTTCCGTTAGCCGTGAACTGCCACCACATCTTGGATCGCAAAGTTCTGTTAAACCTTTCGACAACGGAGGCTTTGACGTTACTAAATGTAGAGTAGTGTTTGATGCCATACTTCTTCATCAAAGCCTTGAAGGATGCATTGTAGAATTCTTTCCCGAGGTCCGTTTGCAGGTGCGACGGTACACGTCCATCACGCAAAATATTGTTCATGGCCTTGGCTACTTCAGTTGCAGTCTTTGATTTGACAGGTCTAGCCCAAGCGAACTTGCTATAAACATCGATGACTGTCAACATGTACTTGAAACCTTTATTCAATCGGGAATACGGTATCATCTCAACAAGGTCCGCCTGGAATAAATCATCAATTCCACGAACTATGACTTTGCGACGAAGGTATTTTCGTCTAGCAGGAGCATGAAGTTCGTGAGCGATTCCGGTTCGACTCATTGTATGTACCCGGCTTCCCTCAGTTCTTCAAGTATGGAGACTATTTCGTTGATGTGCGAATAGTTTCCTACGCTAAGCGAAGCATGTAGAATTCTAAGGCGATCAACTAATTCATTAGGATCGTCCCAATATACATAGTCAAATATCTGACCACTTTCTAGCTTTTTTAAACCTTCGCCATGTATTGTTAGTTCACTGAAGAGATTAGCGAGAATGTCGATTTTTTCATGATCTACGTCTTTATATACACCACTATCTGGATCGTTATCGCGAAAATGTGCATTGGTTAGCTCTAGCAGTTTTTTGTACTCTTGTAAGTCTTTGTGAGAATATCCTTTAGGCTCCCTGCGAAACAGCAATTCGTACAGACCCGGAGTCCCGCGCGTTTTGAACTCTTCTACGCGAACGATATTTCCTGGTAGAAAGACTATTTCTTTAGCACCGAGGAACCACTTATTATGTTTTCTGTACACTCCGTAGGTCGTGTCATTATTCCGACTCGTAAACGATATCAGGTATGGTCGGACCATTGCATTCACTTGATGTCCCTTTTTCGGTATTTTTTTCTTGTGCATGGTCTCTGTACTTGTTAAGTCTTCTTCTTCTCGATCTGGTTCATACTTTCTCTTCTTTACTGTTGGCATTTCATCTTCAACTTCTGTCTTCACAATGATAGCTGGTTCTTCCTTGTTTTTAAGTTCGTCGAGGCGACTAGTGATTGGTTTAAATATTTCCTCATTTTCCATCTCACGTGCAAGTCTGGTTCGTCTAGCAAGTAAATATTTTTCACGAACAGACTGTATAGCTCGATGAAGGTCACTGGCCAGGTCCGACATTGTACTGGCTGAAAACTTATTGCAAGACCTCCTTATATACTTTTTTATTCCTTCGCAGAAACTTCTTTCTTGTGTGTGGCAAAATCTGAATTTGTTGACAAGTGAGATAGTGATGCTTTCAGACTACTTTGAAAAGTCCTCAAATCGTCACGTCTTTGTGCATTCGATACTTCGATCATGTCGCGAATGCGAGAATCCGAGGCTTCCACACGCTGGTCGATGGCAACGAGATACTCTATTATTTCGTTTTTCACACTTTCTACTTTTTGAGACAGTAGCGAAATATATTTGCGGATATCAGAGTCGGGGCATACAGTATGTCTGCTGCTACGACCGAATTTCGAAATGCTATGACTCATGTTTGACGATAAACTGATCGAAACCTCGTCTGTACCTGCCCTTATATAGAGGCCAGTCCTTTACGATGACTATGAATCCGTGCTCGTCTTTCCAACACAAGGAACACATGTCTTTGAATTCCTGAAACGACATTTCGGTGTTTACGTGGTCGTCGTAGGCGTGACGTAAATTAAGTTCGTCCATACGAAAAAGCACTATAACATTCGCATTATCTCGTAGGAGATGTTTGGGTATTCTACTGTACGTCTGACACAGGTATACGCAGTCTACCTTGGCGTGCCTGCCCATGGAAAAGTACTCTTGTATAATGCCCTGCTTCTCGCACATTACATCGTCGAACACAAACACGGAATTAGGCTTTGCTTCGTCGGTAGACACCACATCGGTATTATCGCTAAACGGAAAATACTCCAGTCCTTCCACCGAGCATAGAACAGTTGCTAGGCGCTGGTACTTTGGCTGTTGCAACGACTTGGAATACAAGTAAACGTTCTCGAACCGAAGACCGTTTGGCTCCTCCAGTAAACTCAGTAGAACGCACGTCTTGCCACAGTTTGACGGTCCCGCCATTATGCATCGTACAGCAGAAGGCAACAGTAAGCCATGTCGCGATTCGCGACCGATAGTTTCATCGTTTTGCGTAATGCGCACGGGCAAACAAACATCTTGCTTGACGACCTGCATTGTACTAAATAAATTGTATAAAATCAAACACATTTATACTTTCTGGTCAGTTGCGCGTAATGACTCGAAGAGGTAAGAACAAAAAACACAGTGGTGCAGGACTCGTGAACTCGCTGATAAACAATCTGCCATTCGAGCTACACATTCCCGGATACAGATTTTGCGGCCCCGGCACTAAACTAGCGAAAAGGTTAGCTCGCGGTGACGTGGGCATTAATTCTCTCGACGATCAGTGCAAGCAGCACGATATTGCCTACTCGCTCAGCAAGGATCTGGAATCCAGGCACCGGGCCGACGAGATATTGGCACAGGAAGCTGAAGAAATAAGTAAATCGACGCACGCGGGTCTAGGAGAAAAAATCACGGCCTGGGGCGTATCTAAAATCATGAAGGCAAAGACGAAATTAGGACTGGGTGCTCGTCAAGCCAGCTCCATCAAGTCAAAGACTAACTCACGCAAGACCAAACGCAAGACTGGAGCAGGCATACAAAAAGTCAAGCAAAAATTACAGACTCTCGACAAGAAGATTATAGGAGGATTTCTTCCTTTGCTTTTGCCTGCATTGGGTGCTCTCGGCGGTCTCATCGGTGCAACGAGCGGTATAGTGCGGGCAGTCAACACTTCGAAGAATGAGCGAAAGCAGTTAAAAGAAGCACAGCGACATAATGCAAGCATGGAAGCCATTGCCATGGGTAAAAAAAACGGCGCAGGCCTGTACTTACGTCCTCACAAATCAGGCCGAGGCATGAAAAAGAAACGAAAATCCTAAGTTCTCTGCCGAAACGACCGCTCACCAACGTAGATTTAATAAAGTACGCACGCAAATTGAAAATACCAAATTTCTGCGGCGTGTTTATGCGAGACACTTTACCCAGCAAACCAAAAACCAACGAACGCGCCATAATTAATTTAGACACGACTGCAGGTCGCGGCACGCACTGGGTAGCGTATATAAAGTCTGGAAAAAAAGCTACTTACTACGACAGTTTCGGTAATTTGAGACCTCCGCCTGAACTTAGGCGGTACCTGGGCCGGACCACTACACTGTTCTACAATTACGAAACGGAACAGAGGCCTAATCAAACAAACTGCGGACACTTGTGTCTTCGCTTTTTAACTAAAAAAATAATTTAGCTGACAAATAAAAATTACTACTTAAAGGCTGTGCAGTGATGATAAATTATTAGTCATGTCGATAACACTTACCTTGACAGGTCACGCATCTGAGCTGCGGGCGGTTCATTTCCCGCCTCTGGATTTAGACGGAGAATGGTGTATCGGACTCGTAGATTTTCAAACGTATAATGCCATGCCGAATATCGACGAAGAAAACTGCAAGATCTGCTTCCTGAAAAGCGATGGGACCGCTCATGAAATACAGTTACCTGTTGGATCTTACGAAATTGACGACATTGCAAATTACATCAGGGATATGTTACCGCAGGATGTAGACTTTCAATTGCGTGGAAATCCAAACACTCAAAAAAGCATTCTAACATGCAGTGAAATTGTCGACTTTACGAAACCTGGGACCATAGGTTCGATGTTAGGATTCGAATCAAAGGTGTATGATGCAGGAAGAACGTACGAATCTACGCGTGCAGTAAACATTTTGCCTGTGAATGTCATAAGAATAAACTGTAATTTGGCAAGTGGAACGTATCTAAACGGAAGACTAAGCAACATGCTGCACGAATTTTCGCCGATGGTCTCGCCAGGATATAAACTGGTCGAAGTACCGCAAAGTATCATTTACGTTCCAGTCGTCGTGAAGTGCGCACACGAAGTCGTCGTCAGAATCGTTGACCAGCGAGGACGATTGGTGAATTTTCAAGACGAAGAAATTACATTACGGCTGCACTTGAAGCGATGGGCATAAAGTTCGTAACACCGAACAGTTATAAAAGAAGTCGTATTGACGTGAATAAGAACAGTTCTCTACCAGACATCGGTGCATTAACACCTGACAACATCAAGTATCTTCTTAGTATTGGACAAGTGCCGAATAAATATGGAAGACGAAATCCTCAACGTGGAAGATCCGGTCATTTTTGATGACAGCATTACGAAAATGGAATTGCACGAGTACCAGCCTTTCCTGCTCGGACCGTACGCACTTCCATCGGAAGTACGCATTGCTGTACAGCACCAAGATATTTGTACTTTACCTTCACAGTCATTTCTACGTATAAGAGGCATGCTTACAAAAGCGGATGGTACGCATCCGACAACGACGTCAATATCCTGCAATGGTATTCTTCACCTCATCGAGCGCGTTACATATGTACTCAATGGCGTCGAGGTAGACCAGACGAGAGATGTAGGCATAACATCTGCTATGAAAAATTACCTTTCGCTCACGCCAAATGAACTGACTGCTGCAAAGATGGCCGGTTGGGCTCTCGAGGATGAATATAAGCTTCCGGTTTATGCCGAAGGAAAGTTCGAAGTTTGTGTTCCTCTGTCCATGCTTCTTGGATTCGCTGAGGACTACAGGCATATAATCATTAATTCGAAACAAGAGCTCGTACTGCTTCTAGCCAACACGCACATTAATGCAATTGTCGTCACTGCAGAAAACCCTCAAGATGTCTCGCTAACACTACAGTCTATCGAGTGGATGCTGCCCCACATCCAAGTGAGCACCGTTGAACGAGTCAAGATGTTGAAGAACATAGAAAATGGCAAGAACTTCGATGTGCCATTCCGATCCTGGAGCCTGGAAACTTATCCTGGCTTGCCTCATAGTCAGCGTATCAATTGGATAGTAAAGTCCAGCTTCGCTACGGAAAAACCAAGATACATCATCGTCGGGCTTCAGACCGGAAGACAGCTCAATGCAGGAGTAAGTCGTTCCTTATTCGATAACTGTCAATTACGTAATGTAAAAATATTTTTAAACAGCGAAAGTTATCCGTACGTTGATATGAACATGGACTTTGAAAGTGGAAGATTTCTTCTCGCATATCAAATGTATGCCAAGTTTCAGCAAGCTTACTATGGGCGGAGACAGTCACCGATACTGAGTCCCGACAGTTTCAAGAACAAGGCTCCGTTAATGGTGTTTGACGTTTCCAAACAGGATGATCGATTAAATTCAAACATCATCGACTGTAGGATCGAGATTTCGACTAGCGGAAATATTCCACCAAACACTTATGCTTTTTGTCTGATACTTCACGATCGGCTTGCATCATACAATTGTCGAGACAAACTTGTGAAAATTCTGACTTAAATTCTGTTTCGTTTGCGATAATAATTCAGTTACAATCGAGCATTGCTAGCGACAAGATGTACTGCAACCTGCAAGGTTTCCAGAGTCAAAACGGCTTTGTTCTCAAAGAAATTGCCGTCACCTCCGGAGACAAGACTCGAACCCGCAGCTTCCGACCTCCGTATCCTTGGAAACTACTAGACGAAAAAAGTAAACGTTCGAACGAATGGCTATGCAAATATTATCACGGACTAGAGTGGGACGAAGGAAAAATCCCATACCACCAAGTGAAAAACACACTTCAAGATTTACTAGTTCAAAACGAAACAATATACGTTGCCGGACCTGAACAGAAAAAATGGCTACGAGATCTGTGTAATGACGGAGCAGTTGAAATTGAAGACCTACAGACCGACTATGGCTGTCCTTCCCTGCGCAAGCTTAGTGCAATATACGATGTGCAGCCAAGTGACAAGTTTGAACGTGTCTGTGCCTGTACAAACTCGCAGTTAATGCAGAAATGGCACACACAGTGTTAGTAGGAGTCTGCATATATAAATGTCGTACCTACGTACGTGTCTTCAGTTGACGTTCGACCTGCAAGAAGATGTTTACGTTTCATCCTGCTAACGTGTACGTGAGCGCAAGACCTAGCTTCAGCAGTGTCGAGTACAGCTACTGGGATTCCGGGTATCTACGTACATATACAGAAACCTGTGATGGAGGCGCTCAGCATTGGCGGTTTGCGCACTTTCCTGTGTCCTACGAACTAACCCAGCAGCTATTAGACTGTTGCGAACCTGGAAACTGTGCCGTCTATCACATGAGACCACACACAATCCTTCCTGCTAGCATCGATGAGGTAGTCGCCTCGTCTGCACGTGTAACACCAAACATGAGCGTGTTGCAACCTGTTGCTACCTGTGATGCTTCTACGCAGACGTCCAAACGGTGTGCGTCTCGTCGTCGCAGTTCAGGCAGTGAATCTGTCCCAACTAGCACTGCAGTAGAGCCAAGGCGCAGACGTGGTCACAGACGTCACCGACCATGTCTTTTCGGACTTGACGACGTCGCAGAAGATGACCAGCTGGAAACCTGTGTTCCTGATCCCGTGGCCTGCGAACCAGTTGGAACCGGAGTCGACGAGTCAGTTCGTGCGGCATTAAAGACTTTGCTTGTGAAAATGCTTGATTCCTTAACCTAATGTGTATTTGTGTAATTTTTTTATAAATAAATGTGTAAAACCTGAACTTGTGTTTGTTTTTTATTTCTACAATTTTTAGGTACCCAATAAAAATTAATTTTAAATACAGACAATATTTTGACTAATGTAGTATTCCAGTAGACTGCGGGTATATAAGCGAAGTTCAGACGAGTGGAGCCTCAGTATACCTCTGGCCGCGGTGCAGTACGGACCTGCTCTCTTCAGTAAATTTCGTAGTTACTGCTCCAATGTCGACCGGGATAGACTGTTTACCGTCAGCAGCGGGGACCTCGATGACAGCAATGATGATGGAGTCGGAGATTCCGATACCGACTGCAGAGGAGACCACGGCAGCGGAGAGCTCAATGCCTGCGTTGTCGACAGCTGCGGAGATCTCGATACCGACTGCAGAGGAGACTTCAATTAATGAAGAGCGTACTTCGAATCAGTGCAAATACTGTGTCGCATCATTTACTAGAACTTCAAGCGCTCGCAGACATGAAAGAAGCAGTTGTCCGAATAATTTACTGAAACGAATACAATTTCAGTGCAATAAGTGTAATAAACTAATTTCACGCCTCGACAGCTTACATCGTCATTATATAAAATGCTCCGAGACAGTTAAGTGCAAGTATAATGAACATGGTTATTGTTTTGACTCATGTGTTGTACCAGCTGATGAGAATATATATAAGTGAGACCCTGGTGATATGAACATTTAGTCCGTCTCTGGCTGCGGTGATGAACGCATCGGGTAGTCAACCTTGAATAATAGACCAGTATCTAGCTGTTCTTGAGACCTCGATGGCGTCTTTACCAGTATCAACACCGACCTGGATCGAAGGTCTACCATCATCAGTGCAGACCACGATGACTACGTCGTCTACAGCTACACCTGCTCTCTCCGCACAGCAGGAGATTTCGACGCGTGCAACATCTTCTGCAGAGCAGACCTCAACGGCTTCAGAAGTTAACATGACAGCAGTGTTACAATGGTTGTCAACAGTTCCAGTGTCATTGATAAAGGAAGGAGCATCCAACAGTGTTCCATCGCCCAACTGTACGTACTGTGACAAGATCAAAAACTTGAAATTACGTGATTATGTAATACACAATTGTAATAATAATTCTGAACGCATTAAATATCAGTGCAACAGGTGTTTAAGCAAGTTTAAACGTTATGGAAGATTAAAACGTCACCTCAGGAATTGTGATAGACTGTCTGTACATTCATCAGAATCAAGCTGTATATTTTGTAACAAAACATTAGCAAATATTCAAATTGCAAAACGACACGAAATATATCACTGTCCTTTTAATGAAGTCGATAATTCGGTTTTGTGTGAAAATTGTGGTGTACCATTATGTCGACCTGATAGACTGAATAGACATTTACGAACATGTAAAGGACTTAGTCCATACAATAAGAAGACTGTTTGAATCGAGAAATCCACAAGACTTTAGTTCTATGTCTGTGTATTATTTTTTGTACTTGTAGTAGTGTATTGAATTTATGTAATAAAAGTTTTTAAAAGTACTTGCGGTGTTTTTTATTTTCTCAATCCTATCACTTTTGTGGTATTTTTTAAATTAAAGTTGTTTTGTATCGGCCAGGGATCGAACCAATGACCTTAGTCGATCTATTCAATCAGAATTCTATTAAGTTAATTTTTTGATGAATTTTGAACTTTTCCCCGAATCTCTAGCATTAAAATTACGGATTTTCAAGATGGCGGCCAAATTTCAAGATGGCGGGTGTCACAGCAATAATAAATGATTACTGCACTCTAGCGGGTAAGAATTAAACTAACATGGCGTCGGTGCACTCTCGCCGCCGATACAATGATGATGGTTTCCAACATCGAAGACAAGATGGCGGACATGACGTCATACTAGATGATGTTATATATGCTTTGAAAAAAGTGGTGGGGGGCAGTCTGTCAGCAGCCACCACAGGGGGAAGGATCGGTCGCCATTTTTAATTTTTTGACCTCGTCGGGTTCGAACCGAGGACTCCGAACTCCGTGTCTAAAAAGTTCAATTTTTATAAATATTTTATTAAAATTTTATTAATTTAATTTTTTTTATAAATTTAAAAAAAATTTCATTAAAATCGGATAATAAATAAAAAAGTTAAAGATGGCGGCCGTAACGGAAATTGCAACGGTGACGTCATCATCCAATATGGCGGACAACACAATGCCGGAAAGTTCGAGAAAACAAAATGACATCCAAAATGGCGGATCCAAGATGGCGGATCCAAGATGGCTGCCGTGATCTACTTGTCCCGTTACATTATGTCCCGTTACGTTGTGTCCCGTTACGCTCATCAAATATGGCCTCCGGAACGTGACATTTTTTCGAGCGTGCAGCTCCACACGCTCCACAGCCTGAAGCCTGTTTTCGGAGCCCCTATTATATACTACTACTCACAACAAATGCCGTACACCGAGAGCTAATATTTTTTACACATCAATAAACATATTTTCATATTTGTATTTGTAATATGTGTTTCAATAAAATGATGAATTTAGTTTCTTCTCGGAGAAAGTGATATTTATTTGAATTTCATTTGTAAGGAACAAAATAAAAAAGTATACGTATGGAGTAATTGGCAAGAGTTCACATAGCAAAACATTTTTTTCTAACATCAATTTCATTATGGATTTTTTCCATTTTCGCAATGTGGATGTATGAGACTTCCAGTGTCTCATTCCTGTCGCGAGCTGCGAACCTCAGTTTCAGGGCAGCTCCGCGGGAAGTGCCCGCCCCCACCCCCTGCACTCTTCCCTGTTGTCAGGCTCGGGCAAGCCGGGCGTCCTTCAGCAGGGGGCCTCGCCGTCTGCCTTTCTTCTCCTCTTCCCTGGCTCGCACGTGTTTCCCAAGCAGTAAACATCTATTTGCCCTATAAAGCATGCGTTTCTTTAGAAAAAAATGGTACATCAGTAATTGCAATGATGACCGTGAGGACAAAGCAAGGAACATATTTATAAAGGGCAAACCTACGCTTCCCGTGAAAAATTATACACAACATATTCAATTAGAACTTTTGACAACCAAGCAGAAAATTGCCCAAAAAGAGTCCTTTCAGTGACGAATAAAAGTGATTTATTAATAAAAATTTAAAAAAAGAAGTTATTCGCAAAAATTATACATTATCAATTATATATATCCGTTTTACATTTATTTTAAATATAAAAATTATGTAATTGAGCCTTTGACTCGCGAGAAAACTGCACCACACGGTTTTAGCATCTGTGATGAATCCTCTTTGCGGGCAGGTGATGCTATTAACACTTGTTACCAATCGCTGATAACGTTTTTCCACAATTGGTACTTCTGCTTGTTTCATAGTTTTTATGTCTTATTTATTGCTGTTATCTTTCTTGTTGTAGATATTGTTTAGTAGTATTTATTTTACTCTTTTTTAATATTTATATTTCGGTGAAAATACATTTTTGGCATAATTTATAAACTTTGAGAACTGCCTTTGCATGCCACAACACATGCTGACGGCCAGTACTCGGGTGTTATGGGTCGTGAGCCGAAGGAGGCCGAAGCTGGACACGACAAAACTAGTGACCCGAGCAGAGCAAAGACAGTCGATGCCGTGGCGTGGAAGGAGTGCGAACTACCGGCGCTACGGCTGCTGGCGGGTACCGCCACCGCTGCGTAGTAGCTGGTGGGAGCACCGAGTTGGGCTGGCTGCCCGCTTATATAATAAGGCTTTAATAAAAATAATCTGTCTAGAGGTTGAGCCTGTGTGTATCACTCTCATTTTTCTATGTACAGATACGGGTTAACCTGTATAAGTGGATTATATATAAAGTTGCATAGCTCGTTTAAGGCTTTAGGACCTATTTTAGGGTAAGACAAGAAGTAAGAAATATTTTAAGGTTTATTCTCATGTTGTTCTGATTTATTTAATCATATCTGTGAATGATGTCCAGTGTGACAAACAAGTAGTAATTTAATTAACCACATATTACCAAGTATTTAATAAGTAAAATGGGATTTCACCTTTTTGGCAGAGATTTTGTTAAAAACCATTACCTAGTAATTTCGAATTACGAAATTGCTGGCCAGCTTGCATTCATTATTTAAAAATAAAATAAAAGACAAAATAGACGAATTGACATGAATTAAACTTTTGATGCTTTTTTAGTCAATAACCTTGAAGTTATTTTTGATACAATAAATTATTCTAGTTAAAGCATGCTGAAGCACTAGCAGGGTACTGCCGACTGGGTAAAGTTTAAACCAGGAGGGCCCCTATAAGAAACAGTAAAAAAAAAAATTAAATTGTGCCACTTAATGATTGCCAAACAATTGAATAATTGAAAAGTGTAAAACTGGTCCGAGAAGTAGCCGTTTGCGGCACAGGCTGTACGGCTTGCCCTCCATGGCTAACTTTCCGATTAACTTTATAATGTGTGCCCATGTGTGGGCACTCTATTCGTCAATACGTACTCAGCTTCACCCACACAGGGGTTAATATGGGCCGAATATCTTCAGGGACTGTCTTTAATTCTGCCTATTTGGCACCCTTATTTGTCATGTTCTCAGATTGTCACCCGAGAGATTGCATCTGCCGGCGAGACCCCACAAAGGGCGCGCGACCACATCAAAGCTCTGCGACTATTTGCACCCATCGGGAGAGTTGCTTACACAAAGGTCCACTAGATACTAAGACATTCCAATATAAGCCTCCTTACTTACTCAATGATGCCCCTTAAACTTATGATCTGCGTAATGTTTATTTTCTGTAAACAGTAGTCCAGTAGATTCTTATAGTAACACTAGCAATTTTTGTATTTGTTCTACTATCCCAACTTCAATTAATAACTCTGGTCTGAACAGACTCACCATTATGACACATATTACTTGTTCTTTGAGGTGTCACTGCAAGCAAAGTTTGACCCAAATTTGACATAAAGCACACTGGTTACTACTAACTCGAGGCCGGATAGTATTATAAGTTTCATTCTATAGCAGGAGAGTTTCATCCGACCTGGCCTGATGTTTCAGGATAGTATTTCCTCTTCGTAATCCGATTATTTTTCCAACTCAAAAAGAGATATAATTGTGTTATTATTTTTTTCCCCCTTATTTCACCCCCTGCCTGTCTTTTGACTTAAGGCGATTGGTGCATGGTAAAAAACGGTCACAGGCCCGAAAACAATGAATTTTGTATCATATGACCACTAAAGAGTCTAGATGCCTATGTAGGGAAGTCAGGAGCTTAGTTCCAGCTCGTCAGTGGCGAGATGGCCTTCATACGGGAAGGGTGTCGCTGGTGGTCGCTCTGCGGCCTGCCATCTAGCGGTAACTAACAAAACCTCGAAAATTGTATCTCGCTCTCCCTCTAACACACAGCCGATAAGGTTCTATCGTGCCCGGAGGAGGGGAAGGTTTAGCAGGTTTCTCTTTCACTCATCCTTCGCCATGGGGAGGCGGAATGGATTATTTTTTTGTCCGTAACTGCGCACATGTGGCTGAGAGCTAACCTCTCCACTCCCGCACATCTTCTCACTCAACTCGCTCGTTCTCTCACACTATTTCAATAAATCTTTTCAAATCTTCAACATCAATACTTTAAACCATTGCGCTTCCTGCGGATTAATTATATTTCATGCACGTGCCCGAGTTCAGCTGCAAAAAAATAAAACGGGTAGTCCATTAATTTCTTCAAAAACCTTCCGAAACACTGTGTGTTAAAAACATTCTGAAAGCCCATTTTTCTAGATGAATGGAAATTCTAAATCACCTACGCCACAAGGAAACATTGTGCTTTAATATTATGTAAAGAAAACACCTCTTAGTTTTATAGTTATATAAAGGTGGTGTGATATGTTTTAGATGTCGCACCATCTTATCATCCATGTAGAAGAGTTACCCGAAAAGCTAACAAGACTATTGCCATGTAAATGGAAATATGGTTAAGGAAATATTTTTCAAATGTTTGTAAACAGTAAACAACATATAAAAAATCTTATAACTGTAAAATTAAAATACAAACAACCCTATAGCAAATTTAATTTCAATATGAAAAAGTCTACAATAATGTTTACAAGAAATGAAATTGCAATAGCAATACAAAAATATCGCAATTTTGTTACATTGTTAACATATATATTATTTTTAATAAAGGCAATAAAAATGACATACTCAATATTTGGAAATACTTGATACGCATATACGTTCTTGTCCTGACAAAACAGTATATAACTTCTTCTGGATATTTATTTTCAGTAGTTCCGCAAATAATTTTAGTCAGTAATTCAAAAGTCCGCTCTTTTTTGCACAAATTGTTGCCATGAACATTATCAAAACACATTTCAGCGATCATTATTAATTCAAAAAATTCATTAGTGGGACATTTTAAGTTACCCTTTGATTGTACATGTATCCAGCTATCGTCCTCCGAATTGAAATCCGTAGTGCCAAGGTCAGGATATTTATTTCTGAAACGGTGAGCTATATAGCCAGAAACATATTTCAGCCCTTCAAGAGAAATTTCGTCACTTGAAAGGGGCCTGGCCTCTAAATCTAAGTCTATTTCTTCCATGTCAGCAAGATCTATTTCATTTAAAGGTGATTTCTCTTGAAATGTCTTTGTAAAATAGGTACATTTCCTTGCACAAAAGTAGTTCTGTAATTTCATTCTGATAAGCACTGTCCTGTTCCATTTCATTTGACGAAAAATCACTTACCAAACACATTTCGTCTGTCTTCTCATCCGTGTTTTTCCGTTCAGCAAAAACTGCTGCAGAATGTTTTCACAATATGTAGTTTATAATTCTGTATTTAAAGTAAATGGGCGACAGATGCGTATTTTGATGTCCCATACCTCTAATATACGGAGAGAGAAAAAACCACTCTAACACATTTTAGTTCAGTTTAACTGTTAACAAATATTTAGGTTAACAGGTCCTATACATATTTCCGAATGTTTTACTGACTGAGTTATACTGGACATTAATTAAATTGCTCGCTGATATTTATACTTTTAAACGAAATTTTGGATTTATCATTTTATGTAAATGCGTTAAAAAGTGTAACGCAACACTACACACAGGTAGTGATGTCTAGTGCACTGCCCTATGCACATTAGTTAACAAAAAAATAAAATGAAATATTAATTACTGATAAATAATACCTTGATGTCGTGATACAAGTAACACATGCTTATCTGATATTTATCTCAATTAGAATACGAAATAGGAAGACAAAATAATTAACTGATTTTAAGACTGATTTATTACTTACACAGTACAGTGCATTTTGAAGACAAATGGGTCTTAAGAAGCGAAAATCGTACTCGATTAAAGGATGGTATGGTGTTCGGTATATTAAGGTTTCCCTCAAAGTAACGGTTTCACAATGCTTTTAAGATATTAGTTACATCCCAACATAAGTTTAAAACATTTCTCTTAAGAGTGTGCTTCGTAGCATTAAAAGATGTGTCTTAATTATTTTGCAAATTTATCATTGTTATGGTGACGATGTCAGGGGTTTTCTTAATTTTTTTTAGAAATATAGTACTGTATTAGCAACTACGTTAAGAACTGTTATTTTATTCACACAGAGAAAAGAAATACAAAATGCTAAAATTTGGCATTTGTCTTTTTATATACTATATAGGTTTGTTATTATATGTGTGTTGTGACATGTATAAAAATGTTAAATATATTCAACAATATTTGGTAATTATATATATTAAAAAACTTTTATGTACGCGACTTGATACTACATGAAAGGTTTTCAGTCTATAAAGGCATATTCTATGATTTTTTTTTAATTATTAATTCTTATGCAAACAATTAATAAAATTGAAAGTTTCTTACATTGTCAGTATATCCATAGCATTACAGTTATTCCAAACAATTCTCTACCAGTGTTTACCTAAGGTTTGCATGTTACGTTGTTTCTTCTACTAATACATGTATATTACAAGAGGTTTGTAATAGATTAAATGAGGTAAGTAAGAATTCGTTTTTATAAACGTTGTGTATGAAATTATAAATTTTGAGACGTATAATAACAAAAAGAAGTGCGTTCCGAAGACATATGTCGGTAGTGTTACCCACTGAAACATTATTCCCACTTCAACTCTCTGTAAAAATAAAAGTATGGGGTTGAATGCATCAAAAGGGGTATATAAATAAAATTTGAGGCTTCTTCCTTATTTCATACGCTGGTGTCCCCCACTTATAATTGCAAACAAAAATTTTTCCTCGATGTTGTAATTTACTCTGCGTATTCACAAAATTTTTTGGCAGTAAATAGGTATTTAATTTTTAAAAATGAAAGCATTCATGTTTCGAAAAAAATATTAAAGCGATGTGGGGAAAAATGTTTACAGATACTCCAGTAAAATTTTCAGTTTGATTGTTTTGATAGTTTCGGAGCTGTTGCGAGTTTAGTTTGGAGGATTTTTCGGCCGCGCGAGGCAAGTTTGGCTCGTTTTCGTTTGCTTCCAGCGTAGGAAGCAGGGAACAAACGCCAATACCCGGCTTCACCTCGCATCCTCTGCTGGCCTTCCCTTGTCCTCCTCAGATTTATTACTGTATATTAGCTCCATGAGCGCGACCTTGACAGACCCTTCGTTTCTTCGGCCTCCTCTCTCGTCCTCCCTCTACACCCCATTCTTCCCCCTCCCCACTCGCAGGCTGCGGCCAGCCGGCCGGAGCTCCGCCGGACTACCTGGTTCCGACAAGCGCCGCCCTCAGCGCCACGTCGCGGGGACATTCTTCCCGGCGGCGAGAGTTTTACACGCAGCACTAGAACTGTCACTCCAGAGGGCGTGTTTTGAGTCGGATCGTATCAAAAACAAAAGGATATGAAAATATATACATAAGTCAATAGTGTTCTGCCAATTATGTTTTCATTTTCATTGAAATTTATTCTTTAAATCGCTCCTGAAGTAGTCCAGCAGTGATCAATGGAAATTGTCAATATTAAACTGTAATTTTGACGATGAAAATTTTTTCTTACTTTTATAGGTGCAGAAACCTATTCGTACACTCGTTTCTTGAACTATACTTTAGTTTAACAAAATTATGTGTTTTCTAAATAATTCTGGCTTGGAATAAAAATAAATGCATTTAAAATGACATAACTCAGTAAAAAAAAGTTTATTAAAAATATCCTAGGTATATTATGTCTTAAAAAGAAGCATCAAAAATAAATATGTACAGTTAAATTAGTTTTGTTGTAATATTTTCTATGCACCAATCGCCTTAAATCATTGTCCTTGTCTTATCGGTGTTGATGTTTTATTTTTTCTTAGATTATTTTTCAGGTTCGACCCTCACACTAGCCTTTAACATGGAAAGGGCATGGCTCTGGATAGGATAAGGCTGAAATACGAATGTGACTCTTGACATGGCAGAACCAGGTTCAGCTAGTGTTACGAACTCTGATTGCTGAAGTACTCTCTCTACATTAGCTACATACTTTCTCCGACGAAAAATACTCTGGCTTCTTGTGGCCATAGAATATGTGATCTTACATAGTGTTCCTACAGAGAAAAAAAAACTCTTGTGGAGTAAGTACAAAAAGAGATATGATTCAAAATTCAATATTAAAACATTTAAAGCATATTTATGTAGTTCGATATTGTTTGCCCACTGACTGAACTACGAGCCTGGCACATCGGATTTGGGCACTAGCAGTATCACATGAGCTAGCCCAGCGACCCACCGACACGAAGTCTCGCAGAACATGTGCACAGCTTGGAAACTGCCGCTTCACCATCACTAGCCATGAGATAGAAAGTCCAGCAAGCTGATGCTGCACTCCGGGTACAGCACTGCATAGTCCTCATGCAGTACAACATTCATGGTCTTCCAGAGCATGTGCACAGCTTAGAGACAGCAGTTCCACTGTCACTAGACATGCGACAGCAAGTCCAGCAGGCTGAGGCTGCACTCCGGGTACAGCACTGCACAGTCCACCTGTAGCGCATCTCCCATGGCCTCCGCAGAGCTGTATTCCCTGCGAACTTGGGTCTCCGCCCCCTTCTCCTCATCCGTCGCTGATGGCCTGCCAGCACATCCCAGCCCGATAACATAACACACAGTTACCACTGTCCATGCCGGGTTATCACCATTATATTTTCTATTAGTAACATTCTTAGTGGCATGAGCAGTGTTCATGTGGTTTCAGACCACACTCTGGGGTGCGGATTGTTTATTCCCAGGGTCTCAGCACTAAGCTGTGTTCACGTGGTTTCAGACCACACTCTGATTGTTTATTTCCAGGGTCTCAGAACCAAAATTCTCGAGCATCAAGTGATCAGAACGATCGCAAATGGTAAAGAAGCAGCAGGAGGGTAACACGTGCTTTAATACAGCATTGCAAATCTATGCTGTTATTCTCCCCTCCGCAGCCACATAACTTCAAATTTAACTTATTATATGATTTCATAGTATAGCATTCTCACTACTTTTTAAAATGAAAAATATATTTAACTTAGAGGGGATATATGCAATAAATAATGTAACTCATTTGAATTGTAATTTTTTTAATTGGTCGAACGCTGAATTTACTTCCTTGTAGTCCATAAGCACTGGAATAAGTTTTGTTGTACATTTAGTATATTTTTGAATAGTATCATACCAACATGACTGATAAATATAACATTGACATTACACTCATTTCACAAGGATTTCTGGAAAGGCACCACCAGGAACTTAACCAACCAGTCTTGTGAAAGAGCAGAGGAGGCGGCTGGGAGCAAGGTAAGTGCAGTACTCACGTGAGGAAGATGTGCAGAACCTCCGCCGAGAGTCCCTGACCCCTGACCATGTGGCTGCCAGATGCCTCGCACACTGCCCTCAGCAAGCATGCCCTGCCATCCAGTCCGACCCTACAGCAACAACCTGCTGATACAGTCACTGCCGAGCTCTAGACTGGCTGTGCACATGACAGTTGGCTGTGTGGCCCCCTTAAGCCCCAGAACTTCGCCTTCCTGGTATGCTTCCTTCTAATCTCACTAGACACAAAGGAGCAAAACTTGCAGACATTCTTGGTTGCAGACTACCAACTGTAGAGTCGACTAGTGTAACAACGAATTTGTTCGAGTTTATAGTAGCAGTGTGCTTGGCTAAGCCTTACACTCCTTTCTGACTAGAGCATATCTTTGCACTTGGCCATATGTAGCATCGTACATCTGTTACAAGCCCATTTTCAAATAAAGCCCAGTCGTTATTTTACTCTCCATTACTAGGTTTACAGACTTACTGACTGTGCCTTACAAGTTGTTTTAAATGCAAAACTATGATTTTTGTAATTTCGATGTACCTATTAATATTACACAGTGAAGCATGGGATATGAGTGAGGGTGGCTGACCTGCGAAGCAGTCTCTCCAGCAACAAGTACAGTTGCCAGCGGGAAGGTAGGCGCGCAGCTCGTTTCGCGTAGCTCACATAGCCTTGAGAGAGCTGTGAGGCGTTAGAGGGCAGCTCGTAAGTCACCTCTAGTTCCATCCCAAGCCCCACCTCACCCCCGCTCACCTCCACAGGTAGGTCGAACCCCACTGCCAGCTGCAACACAACCACCATCCAGCCACTGCACCCTTCTTCAGCTGACTGTTGCTGCGATCATGTTGATTTCATCGTAGTCACTTATGTTCATTCAGAGCTCATGTGATATTATTGAAACCTTTCAGTTTCTTAATTATGGTGAAAATCAATACTCTTTTTTAAAGTGGCCATTAATATGGAAGCTATTATTAGAACAGCCGAGTGTTTACTGAACGACCATTAATCTAGCTTACAAAATATGGTGGAAAATGCAGGAAAGTGTATATCATGGTGTGTCGTTGAAATAGTAAAGTTAGAAGTGATCTTAAGAGGGTTAGGTTTCAATGTAGGAATTGCTGGGAAAGAGAGCACCAGTCGAATAAATAGTCATTAAAGTGTTCATGAATCTACACAAATCGAGCAATGAGGAGAGGTAGGAAGAGTTGTGGAGACCTGATATGCTGGGTTATTGACCTTTGTATAGGGGGGACTCCTTATTTTGGCATACGAAATGGGGGAGTGGCTACAGCAATTTGCCTACAGTTTTGAATTCAATTTCATTGTTAGTAGGAATGAAATATTTTTAAGATTTCAGGGGTACAAATCCCTTCCTTACCCCTTCTATGTATGCCCCTGGCCAGTACACACACAGATAGGTCACTTGATTATCGGCCACAAGGCCATGGTCTGTTGTGTTTAATATATTAATTAGGTTTGAGCTACAACACACCTAACCTAATTTGTCATTTAATACTTCGCACTTATTTCTAGTTGATGTTTATCTACGCCCAATGCTCGAATTTCAAATGCAAGCATCGTGGGCATACTTTAATGCAATGTGTGTTCTGAAGACCACGTGCATGAGCCATCAAGTGCTAAGCTGGCCAATTTGTGAGCAAAGTGAATGCTCAAGCAATTTGCATCCTAGACACTTAGCTCTAGCGATGTAAGTCAGACAATCTGTTCAACAGTTATATTTGTGTTACTGATTTAATAAATCTGAAAAAAAAAGGTCCTTTTTGTGTGATAAAACCAGTCTATATGAAATGTACCACATTACTTAAAATGAAAGTAAAGAAATAACAGACAGTATTACAGAGAAAATTTCTGCACTGATAATGTTAATACAATGTGAAATGACTGACAGTATGAAAGAAAATAAAACAAAATGTTAACAATAACATTTTCACACTGTAAAATGCACTATTAAGTTGAGCCCAGCGAACAATTAGACAATACAATGTTTGCTCAATACGGTTATGAAACACTCAGGAAAGTTGGCATGTCTTTACACCCTGCGGGGTACAGCTCACCTCCACCTCACTGCCCTCAGGGTACACGAGGTAGCGACGGGTGCGCAGACAGCTGGCGGCCCCTAGCAGCCCCAGAATATACCACACCTGCAGGCATGCCAGCATCCTTCCTCCGATACACCGGCGTCGGCCTGCAGAAGCGTCAGTCCTACCAATCACACAAGCAGCCTTCTGGGTACATGAGGTAGCGATGGGTGCGCAAACAGCTGGCGCCATAGCAGCCCCAGCACACACTCTTAATATTGTTGTATAAATATAACTTAAATTAACACAATACACTCCGAAGCTAATGTCACCAAGGCAGATAGGTGGCAAACTTAGCACCGACACAGGAGGTCCACATCACCACTGTAACAGATTCGACACAATTATCCTTATGTAATTAATCAACCAATTAGCATATTGTCCCCGGTGGCTACAACAGCCAGGGGTATCTCTGTCAAGCTAACAGGTGCTCTCTGCCAGCCACATGGCGATGTCACCCACAGAATAAATTCTCGACTCTTCCTGCAGACTAACTCCTAGGCCTGTAATTAAAGATAGTTGGCACCATCAGCAACCACCAACATTATCAGCATCTTCTCGGCAGTAAACAGCAGGTAGACAGCTTGTAAGCATCGATCTGCAAGAGGGAGGAGGGCCCGAGAGTGACAAGTCAGCATGGAATAGCTTCTCCACTTAAGCAATCGTCTTTAGGTTTAATTAATTGTATCCAGGATATTTAGAAACTCGCAGACCTGAAAATATAGTCCATTAGTAAACTATTTTATAAAACTTTAGGAGGTTCAAAGTTCAATTTAAAGTGTAGAGAAAAGAAAGTTAATTTGTAAGAATATCATAAAAAAAAAATATTTTAGAGTGACTGTTTGACATCGCCTTTAGTGCTCCCTCCGACCGCTTAGGATGTTGCTACCCATTGCTGTTCCTCCGGGGTTGTGACCCCCCCCCCCCCCCCCCCCCCAATCATACGCGGGTGCAGTGCTAAGAATGTGTGAAGTGCAGAGGAGAGAACAGCACCGCGGCCGATATATTGATAGTCTCCCGCGCAGCAATCACGTGACATTTTCTTGTTCCTCCGTGGAGACATTGTGTATTAATCCGCCAGACGTAAATTTAAGCAATTATGTAATGTAATTATAAAGGATTTTGTAGTATTATTTTGTTTCATAAATCAAACAACTTATTATTCACTGTGTTCTTCCATCTACGGAATTGGCCTGAAATGTATTCTGTTTCCCATGCACTTTGTGCGCGAACAGCGACCCTGCACACTGCTGGACCACACAAGGCCAGCTCAAACATCGCTCTCTCGGCACGGAGGCGCCAGATGCTTCCAGGCACAACAGAGCCTTCATCAATCTGTCGTCACCTTCCATCGTAACTGCAATAGCCATAAATCATTCAGAATCATTTTATTCGCTCTGCTTAGACAGTCGCTTAACATTATATTTCTGTAATCCCCGCACGCCAGTACTAAGCGATCTCTTAGTTGAGAGGCCATATCTTGTGGACTCTTTTTTTGTCTCTGTGGGCTTGCCGCAGGTTTTTAACATCGCCCGCACTGGGTTGCCTCTGGGCTGAACTATCATTTCTTAATTAGGTTTCAACTTTGGCCTTAGCAGAAGGAATGTGTAGTGTTACTGTGGAACGCGGATCTACAGGGGCTCTCGGTGCATGCATAATGCGTAATCAATATGCTCAGTGTAAATTATGCACTCGGCACTGCATTTCCATATGCAACGAGTTTCTTGTGTGAACTGATCGCCTTTTCTGTCCCCAATGTTGGGTACAATGTCCATGTGCTTTTATTAAGGGCCACATCCTTTGAGCCCCGTTCTTGTTGTCCAGTGGCACTAACTTTCCTTACGGATTCCAATCTCTATCACTTACATCACTTTCAGGGTGAGGCTCATACCAATAATAGACAGTGCGTTGGAACATGCTTCGGCTCTCGCTCGCGAAAGGCCAGTCCCGTTGATAGCACCATGTGCAGATTTGGTGTGTGCAAAAAAATAAATATATTACAAACTGAGTTTATCGTCATTTCTCACCGACCCTTGTTCCCCACACCCACCCCTTGAGAGACAATGCGTTAGCACAGAGTCACACCTGTGTTTTCGTACCATGTGCGTCTCTGCCTGAGGACAGGAGCAGATAGCAGTTCCCGAAACGTCGCTTGTTTCTGTGTAACCCTTCTTCCTACTAACTCGGAAGAGGGGTTGCGTCCCCGACCCACTCTGGGCGCGAAGGGAAATTCCAAAACTTATAAAAAGGTATGAAAGGCAACACAATAAAAAATTCCCCATACCAATGCCCAGGGGTCAGGCCAAAAACTTAAAGCATACAAAGCAGAGCAAACGTAATTCCAAATAAAGGCAAGACTTTGGGTAATTACTATTAAAAAAAAATAATTTTCAAAAGTTAACATTTACTATAACAATATAACAATACACGTTTGATTACAAAAAAAAACGCAGTAATAATGGCAGTGTCTTAACCCATTCTCAAAAATACTCATTACAGATTAAATATTATAAAAAAAATAAATAATGATGATAAAAAATATATATATGTATGTAAATATTAACAACGGCCTTACTAACAATTAAATGATCACAACGAAGGTCGTGAGGTGTGGCCACAAAAAAAAAGTTAATGTAAGATGGCCTACCTTAATACCAATTATAAAAAAATATATAAATCTATATAAAATACTATATAAAATTCTACATAAAACGTTCTAATACAAAACAAGAATTAAACGTATTTATCAGCTCTCATTAATTGTTCTCTTGAAATAATTTGTCACTAAAAGCTTGCCATTATGTTAACATTCTAGACGTCCGCCAGCTCGCTGACCTTCAATAAACTAGACAGTCTAATGCCTCGCCGACATACTGTTCCATAAAAATGAATAAATTACGCACTAACTTCAGTCCGTGCGTGCGGCAAAACTCCCTCGTATGCACTCTATAATACTGCAGAAAGTCATTAGAATTAGTAAAGTCCAATTGAAAATACGCTAATTTCGCCAAAGTCTCAAAACGTTGCTACAATTTTCCAAACGCCGCATTATTTTAAAAACACTTTCGTGTCCCACAAAACAGGCAAACGGGCGACCGTTAACAAAAACACGTCATCACATCACCAATGTGTGACATTAAAAAAAATGGGCCTCTTCTCACAAAAAGGGTGCAAAAGTTCCGTCCAAAGTAGAAAAGTTCAGCATGGGCATAAAATCAAATTACGATCTTCGCAACAGTTGGTTTAACACCACGAGGGAAAAAACTCAATGCAGCCGCCTCTTTTTACCTTGTACGAAGAGTGCATCGCCGGGAAATCCCTTGCCCTGTCGTCCTGCGTGGTGTCTCCATGCTGACCCTGCCCATAGCCGCCCGCTGCCGCCCGGCTCTTCAGTCCGCCGTCACATGCTCCGTTCTCCGCACGAGTCTCGCTAAAAGTCCTCGCTTCCAGCTGATACCCCTTACTCCCAGGTGCGGTTTCAAGAGGGGGGGGAAATGGGGGAAATTTCCCCCCCCCCCCAAAAGCCAGTGGCAAAAAAAAATGGAATGCTGTTTTTTTTTTATCACCGAACATTCATTTGTCAAAGGATCTGAAAATATTTTTTGTATCAAATATTAAAATTTTATGATTTTGTCGAGGAATTTATTACAACTAAATTGGGAACATTGCTTGGTAACAACTTTATAATGATAGCATGTGTCTTGAATGGGAAATTTGTGCCTTTTTTTTTTTTTTTGTTAAGGATTTCTCAATTCGGATGTGGCAACTCTGCTTGATAACTGTAGTGTCTGAGATTGTTTCGCGCGCTTTAAAAGAAAACTAGCAGAAAGACAGTGATAGAAAATGTAATAGTGAGTGTTACGTAAATCATGTTTTTGTGAGGTGTATGGTGGCAAGCATTACTCGAGCATGGTGAGAGTCTCTTAGACTAGCAAGCATACTGTTGCTACACAAATGCCTTTCAGTGAAGTCAACACAAGTTTTTGCGAGATACCAGGCGGAAGCATCTCATTATTTTATACAGTACAAGTCAATTAAGCATTTTAAAATAAATTAGAACTTTTTTGTACATCTGATCGGACCATAAAATTAGTTTTTAAATGAAAATAATCCTGCCAGAATGTGTGTATCAATATCTAACACGCATTTTTTTTACATGATTTTGACTCTTTTTTCAATTTAAAATTAATTTAACCTGAAATATTTAAGATATTTTAATGTCCTTTGTATTATTATGATTTTTTTTTTAAATTGTGAAATACGAATATTATAGTGAGGAAAAATAAAGCATGTGTTACGTACGTCGTAAAGATTTTACTAAAGTTGTATTCAGCTCAAAAATAAAACCCGTAGTAAATATTTTCAGTTCTATTTATATTAATTTTGCGCAAATTAGCTTTGAATAATATCCCATGAACCTGCTTCAAGTGTGGTGGAATTACGTGATACTGCACTGACGATATGCTATTGCAATGCATAGAGCAGACTGTGGTAGCATCTAGTGGCAGACTTGGAACTAAGTATAGTTTGTTACACCATGACCAGTGTCTCACTTCATGACTTCATCAGCGAACAACTCTGGCTCTCTGGCCACAGTCCCAAACAGTAAACTTTCTAAAATTTATGAAAAATTATTTATTCAAATACTCTAACTTTCGAAAATTATAAAAAAGCAAAAACAATAAGCAGAAGCAAACCTAACTGTTATGAATAGAATTGAATTAATTAAAACAAAAAAATAACATCTGAAGTTAATAATATTTTTGCCAGTATGTTTAATACACCAACCACAGTTACAAACTGTTTAAAAAGTCTCATCAGGCGAATATTAAATTGTAACCTAGCTAAGAAATCCGCATGTAAATAATTTCTAGTCAAATGCAAAAAAAAAAACTATTAAATCTGCATTTATAAAGTAATAATTAATAAGAAAGGGCAGTCAGCAGATTTCAACTAAACTGTGATACAAAGTCAAAGGTGACCATGTATTTTATAAATATTAAAAAACAGAAATATAATAGTTTATATAAATACCATAAAACAACTACATCCAAAGCATTACAAATATCAAAACACTCCATCGTTTCATATTCTAACATCAAAGACACATTTTAATTGCTCGCAGTAAGCGACATTTTATAACTGTTTTCTTACTCTTCACAAATTACCACAGTCTAATACTGTCACAAAATTATGTATATGATATGTGCGGATTTATACAGTTAACCCAAACATGTTTAATGCTGTGTCTCGCGCAAGTTCATTAAATTAGGGGCCTACCGCCTACATAAATTTGCGGGTATGTTGTATACTCGAGTGTTACACCAAACTAAAGATATTATTGTCAGCTGCTGAAGTAATATCCACTAGGTGTTAGTAAAATAATATATCGCAAATACTTAACACCTGTTTAAAATTACACATTACACTCGTGTCCAAGCTAATTTGTCGTGAAGGGGCTAGCTCAAAATAGGTATGGCAAAAGTGCAATAAATTGCCAAACACTTTCTTGTGTTGGTTTCACTGTTTCATAGAAACTCAAAATGTTGATTTGCAACATTATTTTGTACTGGTTTATGATTTTTTTTCCAAACAGGCTGTTCAACAAGGAGGAAAACAAAGCTTGCTATCTTCTTTCTTTGGGCCACCTCAGAAGAAGTCACGTGTGGAAGTGAATTCTGAGTATGCCTCAGAATAAGTTGAGCAGCCAACTGATTTGAATTGTGGTAAAACACACAATGATATTGTTTTGGAAAATGATTTTACTTCGATTATCAATAATGATGAGAAAGTTGCATCATCTTCAAGCTCTTCTGACCAATATCATATCCAAAAGCCTTATCCAGATGAGGTTAACAATGGCATATTACATTCAGCATTACTTAGCTCTTCGTCTTCTGTTGGAAGTGTTTCCAGTGACATTGGCCACTTTGTTGGAGGAAATATTGATGACTACACTAAGTCCGTTCTGCTAGAAAATCCGTGGCAACCACCAGAATCTTATGTCTTTCCACATTCCACCCGTGTTGTCTCTGGAAAGCCTGTGCGGAATTTTGTGAGGCGGAGTCATCTGCAAACCTACAAAGAATGGCTGGTTCTATCAGATGTTAAAAAAGGTCTGTTTTGTAAATATTGTCCATGGTTTACAACTAGGAATGAAGGTGGGTAGGTACTGCAGAAATGTTCCCCTCAAAACTTTAGTTACAAAACCTCTTACAAATTTTAAAGATTTGATTGGAGCTAAAGGTTACTTGGAACAACATGCAAGCCATCAATACCATATGACTGCAGTTGCCATGGGGAAGAACTTCCTTAAGACATATCATAATCCTTGCTCCGAGGTAGTAAGTCTTGTCAAAGAACAACATTTGGAAGAGGCTGAGGTAAATCTGAAAAAAACTACTACCGATTGTGAAAACAGTTATACTACTTGGAAGGCAAAATATTCCTTTCCGTGGTCATCGGGATGATGGTCCACTTACTACCGATGCTCCATCTTATAATGAAGGAAATTTTCGGGCAATGCTTCGTTTTCGGGTGGATGCTGGAGATAAAATACTTGAAAATCACATTAAAACTGCTCATTTTAATGCTACATATATCAGCAAAACTGTGCAAAACGAGCTTATCGACTTCTGTGGACTAGACATGTTAGATACAATTCTCAAGAGAGTAAGATTATCTGGGTTTTATGCTATTATATTTGACGAAACCAGTGACATGTCAAATAAATCCCAAGTGAGTCTTGTCCTTCGCTATGTACATTTTGGTCAGAACACGGTTGTAAGGGAAGATTTCGTTTCATTTATAGATGCATTTGGTGATATGTCTGAAACCACAGCTTTCCAAACAAACAACAAATTTTCAATACTTCAGAATGGTACCGAAGATAATTCAACAAACAAACCAGTCACAACGGCCACTGAAGAACTGTCTCTTGCAGGAAAGTCACTAGGCCAAATTATTATCAGGAAAATAAAATCATTGCAGCTTCTTCCCCTCCAGTGTGTAGCAATTGGTACTGGTGGCTGCTCTGTCATGTTATCAGAAGACAGAGGTGCAGTAAAGGAAGTGCAGACTTTGACAACCAATGCTGTGGTAATGCCATGTTACAATCACAAACTTAACAATTCTCTATCTCAGTCTTCAAAGATACATGTGGTCCAAAATGCAGTGGGTATAATGAAAGAAACTATCTCTTTCTTTTCTTTTCAAAAACGCAGTAAAACTCTTCTTCAGTTTCTTGGGAAAAAAACTAGCTCATTTATCAGATACAAGATGGGTCGAACGACATGACGGTGTACTTCAGTTTGTTTTTGATTTGCCAGAAATAATAGAAGCTCTCGAGAAGATTTCTAGCTGGAAAGACAAATCTGTAGCTGGAAGAGCAGCATCACTTATAGCTGCTCTATGTGAAAGTAAATTTTTGGTTGTTGTCTTCGGCCTTAGTAATGTTATGGCCCTTACACTTCCTTTGAGCAAACTTCTTCAAAAAGAAACACTTGACCTTGTACATGCTTCTAAGAGTATTACAAATGTTATTTCGGTCTTAGAGACTCGTCGTGCGGATTGTGACAATTACTTCAAAGAAATTTATGCCGAGACAGAGAAAATGGCAGAGAAACTTAATGTTGAGCTTCGGAAACCCAGGACTGTTGGGCGACAGGTTCATCGCAGTAACTACCCGGTACCAATAGAGTCGCAATCTGTAAAGGATTATTACAGAATTTCAGTATTCATACCACTTCTAGATGGCATATTACAAGATATCAAGACAAGATTTTCTTCTAAAGTCCTTGATATATTTAGACTCCCAGTTCTACTTCCACAGTTGATAGTGAACACAACCTTAGCTGAAATAAACGATTCAATTCGGTTCCTGGTAAACAAGTTTTCTCAATTACTAGAGAGCACCAAGGAAATTCAGCTAATAAAGTTAAAAGGTGAAATTTTTCACTGGCAGCAGACATGGAAAACTGAAAAAGCTCGTGGTGCCGAACTTCCCAAAACAGCTATTGATGCACTATCTGCTTGTGACAAGGACATATACAACATTATTTATACACTGCTTCATGTTCTTTGCACATTTACAGTCAGCAATGCCAGCGCAGAGAGAACTTTCTCAACGTTACGTCGCACTAAAACGTGGCTCCGAACTACAATGATTGAGAGACGACTTGAGGGTCTCGCTCTTCTCCATATTCATTATGACATACCAGTGGACGCTTTTCACGTGATTGAGCGTTTCTCAAAATCTGGCAAACGCTGTATCTTTCTCTAATTATATATTTTTACTTCATGATGATTCTTAAATTGCAATATGAAGCAAAATAATTTATTTCATATGCTTTTATTCAGCAAATATTACATGTTCTATGTCATTTCATATTTATACAAAGAATATTATTACATTAATATAAAATAATACACAATAAACAGTGTATATTACATTAATTGAAGTGTTTTTAATCAAAACCAACTCAATCTATTTTTAAAGATTTACGGGAATTACCAAACATATTTTACAGCCAAAAAACATGGTTTAATTTTTTTTTAAATTGGAAACGAGGAAGGTCTCTAAGAATTTAAAATTGCAGTACTTTCAAATTAGCTAGATTTTGTAATTAGCCAGTTTTGAAGTAATCCAGTTAGATAACTAATTTTTTTCATGAATAATTTGCAATTACTCCCACTTCATTTCCCCATGACTTTGTAAATGCCCAAGTATTACATTCTACTTGAGATAAATTGTTCCAGTAATAAAAAAATTTGCTTCCTAATTTTAATATTTAATTTTTCAAAATAAATTTTTGATTTTTTTTTCTTCTGGTTGGTATTATTATATGCCTATGTTATATTCTATAATAATTATTTTATGCCCAGGATTCCATAAGAACCATGTTGTCAATACCGTTCAATGTTCTTCGGGCACCAGTTCCCCCCCCAAAACTGATCACTGGATCCGCCCCTGCATTCCCGGCCGGCCGCGTCGGTGACGTCATTGCCAAACCGTCGGTAGCGCACCAAGTGGAATTCATGCGAAACACAATCGATATCACGTAATTACCAATCCATAGTAACAAAATAAAGCGCTTAGCTTAAAATAAAATATTAACAGTCACAACCATTATTTAAAAAGATGAATTAACATCAAATAAAAAATAAAAACGTAAAAATACGTAAAATAAAACTATATAAAACTTAAAGCTATTAACCTCAATAAAGCCAAATTTAATTACAAGGTTAAATGTGGCCCTGACGGCCACATCTGTTTTAGAACACTGTTGTGTTTGTTTCGTCTTTTCGTTTTGTCGTGTTTTTGTCTCGTTTTGACTGTTGCGCTGAATTTTTTGGTCTCAATATTTTGCTGTCATCATTTCTAGTTTGTTTTTTTGTTCTCTTCTGTTTTTGGAAAACTATTGTGTTTGTTTCGTCTTTTCGTTTTGCTGTGTTTTTGTCTCGTTTCAACTGTTGTACTGAATTTTTTTCGGGTTCGGTATTTTTGTTCTGTCATCATTTGTGGAGGGTTTTCGTTTTGTTAGTCCATTTTTCTTTGTTTTTCTTTGTTTGTTGACCATATTCCTGCTGTGGAGTATTGTGTGGTGTTTATATCCTGACAACAGCAATTTTTTGCTTAATTTGTGTTTTTGTCATTTGTGTTTTTTTTTTTGTAGTTTTCTTCTACAGACATACATGTGCATAGCAATGGTGTATGTCCAAAAGCTTACATAAAGTCATGCACTCCCATTGCACAAATCTTTCAAAGATAATAGTAACAAACAATCACAGTTCTTTTCCAGGAATATCTGAATTTGGAACCACATAAACTATTACATCCTTCACAAACTCGCTGGCTGTCACTTGTTGCTGTTGTCAAGCGGCTCTTAGAACAATGGGATGCTCTGCGATTGTTTTTTATTGACAAGTGGTTTGAGGAGCGTCTCGTCACTGCTGAAGAGACATTTAAGAGCCTTCATGACCCTTTCATGAAGTTGTACTACCAGTTTCTGGCTTGGGTGCTTCCCAAGTTCACACAGTTCAACAAATACTTTCAAAGTTCACAAGTAGTGGTAACCGAAATTCACGAACGTGTTCGTGCATTATACTGACGTCGTCCCAACCATGGCCTCTAAGCCCGTGCTCTGCACCGCTAGTACCAGATCCCATTTTCGGAGCGCACCCTTAGCCCAGAGGGAATGAGTCAGATGAGCGCCTCGGGCGTGACCCCAATAGACTCAAAGAAACTTTAGGGCACGGAATCCCGGGGGCTCGAACCCATAAAACAATTGAGGGACAGGACACTAAGAGACAATTATAAATTCTTAGGCATTAGAGAAGTGTGCTGTAGCCACTCCGTGTGTGCGATGCTCGCACGGAGCAGACAATGAACCTCATCAAGAGTCACCGCGGCCACTGGCCTTAATTAAAGTGCCCGTGACAATGATGAAGTCGGATTAGGAGAAATCCCACTAAAACAATTCACAGTGAGACAATTTGTGAATAAATTTACAGTCGCCAACTTGATGCCACAATTCAAATGATTAAATACTCTAAAACCATTGTTAAGCCTTAAGCAACCAATTACCAGGTGGTACCTTTTAATTGGGCACCTGTAACGTGTTTTTAGCTTATAATAGAGTAAATTAAGTTAATATATGTATTTGGCGCCGACTCAAAAGGAGGCGAAAGTTTCCCTCCCTTGCGAAGCGGCCATGTTCGGCAGTCTCCAACCACTCCGCGCCGGGTCAAGATGTGTGTCCGTGAGCAGCCTTTCACTTTGTTACACCGATCGTTCATTCTGTAGTCACTTTAATATCTAAACCTTTTCTTTTTACTTCGTTGCTGCTCACGTCGACTCGACGTGTATTTTGCGGACCCGAGCTTATCTCGACCATTTTACTTAGTGGTCCGCTGCGCGTCGCGGACGCCATTTATGGCACTGGCCGACTCCAGCCAACACGCTTTCGCTAATACCGCCGCGCATACGCCTGCCGGCTACAACCACAAGTAAGTGTAAGGTGTAATTTGGGATCACGCTCACTGAGCACCCTAAGACAGTTAATGTTCGATACTGGCCGTCTCCAGAGCACTAGTAACCGCGCCCCGTGAGACTGCCGGGGCAAATTCATTGTGTTATATTAGTGTCGTGTTTTGTTCTGTAATCAGCGTGTGTTAATGTAACTGTACAACGGCTCAGATGCCGCATAGCACATTCGCATAGTGTTTGTAGAGGTTCTGCCACCGCGTAGAGTACGCATAGGAATTACCAAGTACCCATACATATCACCGGAGAAGTCCGTTAATTAAACGCAAATCAATATAACCGGTGTCGCTTACGATTATTTCGCGCCACCCCGTCCTCCACACGGCCGAGCGGCCTCAGGGAAGTTCAGGTTAGATTTCAAGCCGCGTACCTGGCGGGGCACACGGGGGCAGAGTACCCACGACCCATCACCAACGGCCTAGTGTTCCGCTAGCCTGGTGCTCCCCGGACAACAGCAGCACCGCGACGCCCGTAGCGCCCGTCAGGTACTTCCCGGGCCTTCTACAGAGGCCGGGTGAGGCAATATAAAGAACTACTTCTCTGTTTCATGAAGCGTACATATGTTGTTGAACAAGCCTTAAGCAATGTAGATCCAGACCAGAACAATTATTACTTGAGTGATCAGGAGATGTACCTTGGGGTGGCTGTATTGCAGAACATTGATACGCCTCCTGTCTTGGCCCGGCCAGACTTGCGCAAGGATTTCATCAATAGATGCCGCCTGTTTCTGAAGGTTAGTAATGAGACAATAATTTTATTTAAGACTAAATAGTATCTAACTTTTGCATTGTTTTATATGATTATGTGCGGTTGTGTCGTTTTCAGGTAGCAGCTAGTCAGATCAGGTCCAGGTATAATATGGATGATCCACTGCTGTCACAAATTCATACGCTAAAACCACAAAATGCTTTGCAGCTAGAGTTCAGAGATAGCATGCCATCTCTCATGTCCTTAGTAACAGCCATGCCTCGAGCTGTCTCTACAGAAAGGCATATCGCAGAGCATCGATGACCAGTGGAGACGACTAGGTACCCCTAGCTTTGGCTCAGTTGCCAGATGATTTTCGTGGCGACGAGAAACCACATATTTTCTGGGGCAGGGTTTTGAAAGATATGCCCGAATTCAAGGAATTAGCTGTGTTTGCACTTTCTGTGTTAACTTTACCATGTGGATTGTGAAAGAGTGTTTTCCAAAGTTAACCTCATGAAAACCAAGCACAGAAACAAGCTTCACACTAGCATTGTTAATGGGGCTCTGCTTTCTTCTGAATGTATGAAACAAGCGGGGAACTGTGTGAAATTCCAGCCCACTAAAAGTAAGCTCAACAAAATGAACAGTGCCAACCTCTATTTGTCTAGCACAGGAAAGGATGACTCAGAGTCAGAATAATGTTAAATGCACAACCCCTAACTCACAATTTAGAGTATTTTTGTAGTATGTTAAATTAATGAAAGTAAAAAAACTGGATATTTTTTTACGAAAAAAATAATGCAAAAAGATTGAATGGCAGGAATAATTGTATTGTTGTGAAAATTTTTGTTAATGTTTTACTTATTTAATCATAGGATTGTGAAAATTGTTTTGTTTAGATTTGTTAGGTTTGTAACTCAAAGGTCAAGTATATAAAAATATTGTAGAAACACAAGGTTGGCAAAGTAGTTCAGATCGACATATCTTCTACATTAGCCTCTGATTGGCTGTTTAGAATATAAACAGTCTTTTGCAGAAATTCAAGCTGGAAAGTGTTTCTGGCACAAGTTCGAGTAATATTTTACCGAATGCAACAAAAAAAATTAATAGATAATTATATATATATATATATATTAATTGATCCTAATTTTCTTAAAACTGAGATAGGTACTCTCGCTCAAAAAATAATAATAAATAAGTTTAAAAATTTTACTGTGCATGTTGTTTGAATTCCCGATTTGTAAAAAAAAAAATATTGAGCAATATAAAACACATTCCATTTGTGCTGATAATGCTGTATAAACAAGTGAGAATATCACGCGTTTTCTGGATACAATTACAAAATAGAGATCAACAACACAGTCATTCGTTGACAGTAGACAATCGGTATTAGAGCTAAACACACTTTTCAGCAACTACAGTGTAACCGTACACTTTCGCGTTTGTAAACGTGTTTACTTAAACATGTTCACCTGAAGTAGTTCAGGGTCCCGTGTAACCGCACCCTTAAACTTTTGCTTTTACAATACCATTGTGTACGAGATTTTTTGTGTCGTACAAGAATTTTCGCTCCTTGGTACGAGACATTGACATTTACAATCTGGCAACACTGTGCCCTGGCCTCGTTAGTCGTTAGTCGGGTAGCTTCCGTTCGCCCTTCGGGCCTTCGCCGCCCGGGGTAGAAGCTAGAATCTAGAAAGCCTAGAAGGCCGGCGCGCGCCTCGACGACTTCAATTTTAGTTTCACTGATCTGGTAACATCCGTCGCTCCGTAATTATTTTTTAAACCTTTTTCTTTTTCTCGATGTCTACCCCGGGAGGTTGGCTCTTTAACATAATTATTTAAAACCAGTTGGATATTTTATTTCGTCTTAATACGTAACGAACTTTCGAGGCCAGGCCACGAGGTGACTTGGTCAGCCTTTAAGGCTGTGTAATATTCCTTTTGGCATGTTATTTCAGTGTATCAATTAATAACTCTCTTCACGTAATTACTTATGTAACGTTTTATTTCCTTGTGCCGCTCGACATCAATAAAGAGCTTTCCCTAGACTTCCGTGAGTTTCACTGAGCAGCCGTGTGGGATGCCTTAAGAGCCCACTAGTACTACTGCACAAAGGGGGAGTCGAGCCTAGTTCCCACACGGGTCACGTCACAGCCCTGAGCCAGGAGTCAACGGCCGGGTCCACGTACCCCTACACATGGTGGCCCCCAAGTTACACAGTTTGTCTATCCGAAACACACCCCCCCCCCCCCCCTTTTCCCCAACGACAGTACATTAAAAATAATTCTTATAACCACTGCAAGTCACTTCAAAATTAAAACTTTTGACAATTTTCTAGCATTTATTTCGGGGATAATTTTAGTAAATGTTTTGAGGAGGGGCATCTCAGAAACAATCTAAGTACCTATTTATCAAAGTATCTTTCAGCAACTATCATTTTTCATTATTTATTTAATAATTATTGTGTGGGTTTCTAAGAACTGTCGTGACACTGTTTAGGGGTGAAAAGAAACGGTTAACAATAATAATTTAAATACATATAGGGGTGCGGCGCACTGGCTCTAAAGCGCCCTCTTGCGGTAGTTCGTGGCGCGCAATTCAAATACTCACACGACTAGGTACGTCACGGTACAAATGCCGGGTAGTAGAGGTGTGGGAAGGGAACGGAGGATGATCAGGCTCATGGGGCGATGCCCCGGCTGACGTCAATTCAGTGTGAAAAACTAATTATGTTATATGGAAATTATGTAATAATAGGTACTTACCACAAAAAACACGTATCAAATTTCTGCACAGCAAAAATTTTCACATTAAATATATCTTTATGTTAATATTTAAGTAACTTACCTTGCCAATCACAGAAACCACTGTAATATTATTAAACTTTAAATTGTAGTAGAATTACAAGCTATTTCTCATCACAAACACACAAATTTTAAAGGCTGGAATGGCACTAGTGTTGCAATTTTTAAATGCAATATGTGCAATCTATTAATGCTGCGTAAACTACATTTAATAGCCCGCACTTTTTTGTGGTTAGTGTGAATTACAGCGATTGTTGTGTGTCAGTTCCAGCTCACGTCATGATTTTCATTTTTCTATTTAAAGTTCAACAAAAATGTTTTTGTTGCAAGCCTTATTAAATTTTATTTGTTTGGCCTGCTTTTTAATTAAACGTACTTTCCATGCAATAAGTTTAGTGTTTTTGAGTAACTTTACCTCAACAAGAAAACTTTTCTCGCATAAAAATTGCACCCCTACACAGGTTTGTTAACAAAAATAATTCTGTATAATACTTTTATTGTATTATCTCTGGAACGATGTCATTACTTACATTCAGGGGCGCAAGAACTAAATTTCCAAAGGGGGGGGGGGGGGGGGGCACTATACCTTTTTATAAAGAATCATCTATCCCCCCTATTGAAGTGGGGGGTCCGGGGGTCGCTCCCCGGGAAAATTTGTATTTCAAGGTGGAAAATGGTGCTATTTAAGCAGTTTTACTATCTAAAAATTGATTACACAGCACTTTCTTTGCCCCCGTTTGCCCCCACTTCAAGGTTTCAGCATAGGCGTGCGCACGGTAGGTGCCACAGGTGCCTTGGCACCACCATTAGGGTTAACGTTATTTTGTTTTTTACAAGCAGAAATAATACATACTTACAAAAATCCGTATTATTTCCAAAACAAATATGTTTTCCAATCGTGTCGAGTTACAGATATGTGCTCATAACACTATCAGTATATCAATTATCAATCGAACCAACTGCCAGGTGCAATTACATACTTGTGTTGTACACGCGGGCCGCGGTTACGAAACTTCTGAAAAGTAAATACTTCTCCTAGTTCTCCTCGAATTACATAGAATGCGCGCTCGGTGTCCACTGTTCACTCCACTCGGCAGGCGCACGGAATAATAGCCGCCGTCCGCCAGGGTTTATTTAAAAAAAGAGAGTTTAGTTAGTTAAAAGGATAGGCTTACTCGATGACTTATATGCAGTCGTCGACAAAACATTTTTGTTGTATTCCAAAAGTTAAAACTTTTGCCCACTCTTATTTTTGTATTTTTATTATTTTAATATTTTACATATTTTAGGTACTATGTTACAAAAACTCCTTCATTTGTTGATTTTAAAACTTAACATTTGAGAATGTTTTTTCTAGCATTTATTTGGCGTCTTCAGAAAACATATAAGAACGGTATTTCAAAGCCACCAGCATGAATTCCGTGCAAACAATTTGTGCAATTTACTTTATGGCTCAACAAAGCTTAAAACTGTAAATAGTTTAGTAGTTTTCCTGGTGATTATAAGTTCAAAGCCATAATTTGTCATAAAAATGTTAAATTTTTTACATCTGTGTATTTAATGTTTTTGTTCGGAAACACCTTAAATAGCACCATTTTGCGCTTTCAAATCCAAATTTTTCCGGGGGAGGACCCCCGGACCCCCCGCTTTAGGCTCGGGGTCCGTGAAAGACAGGGCTGTTGTGTAATCTGGCACCATCAATACTGAAGTCCTGCGCATGCCTATGGGTTTCAGTGGGGGGGCAAAATACCTTTGCCCCCCCCCCCCCTGTTGTTGCGCCCCTGCTTACATTATATAACATTCTGTACATCAAGTAATAAGTTTAAATACTTTGTATATTGCTTTAAAAGTTTGATCTAGGCAAAAAAAAAAAAACTGTTTTTGTTGAACTATACTTTTTAAATATTTTTTGCATTATTTGGGAATGTTAAATCTTGAATGAGAGTTACAGTAAGGTTGGTAAATGTAAAAACTAATTAATACTCCTGAAAAGCTTCGTATCTTTGAAATTTGTCAATAATATCAATTTTGGCAAAAATAGATTTTTCCTATTATTTCTCACTTCTGGGTTAAGAGCTTATATTGTGTCCACGACAAACATTATTTTCAACATGCGTAGGATGTCCCGACAGACAGCAGGAGATTAGTGCTGGGACAGCCACGCAGGGCACGACTACAGAACATCTCGGAGGCAGCGCTACTGACCCAGTGCGGGACAACCATCTCCCGTACTTTAAAACACTAAGCACCGGCCTTCCACGGCACTGATCTATCAATTCACCAACTTATTTGTCTTACTATTACAGCATTTTTTAATGAACTTCATGTACAGCAAAGAACATAATTTAGAGTCCTCTAACTGGATCTTAAACCATTTAAAACAAATTCTGACAAAGACAATATTGGTTGTATACATCATAGTACATAGTTTTAATATAAAAATGTGGTATGTTTCATCCCTTGTACTACTTTCACTTCTTAATGGCATTACCTGACAGCAGTGAGGAAGATGTCTGACAAGAAGTTTTCTTATACAGATGTAAAATTATAGAAGACAATTGGCTGCCATGAAGGTTACTCTGCAAGATGGAGAAACAAAAGGCTTGCAGAGGGAGGCAGAGCTACTCACGTGCGGTGCACAGCGCAGGGCAATGCAGCACAGCCAAGTGTTGGCACAAGCAATAGAGTGCGCTGCTCGAACAAGCGGTGGCTCATCGCTTGGACACACAGCGAAGTGTCGGGTCGGAGGTGTTGTGACAAGTGCTTGTATCAACTGTGTGTTAGACATGAAATTAGCACCAACCTGTCTTAGTTGACAGGCGGCGGCCCGTATAAACACGAACACGGGAAATGGAAATTCACGAAAAGTTAAATTACTTGTGTAATTTTTATCACTGGCTTCAACAAGCTCCAGAGATGTTGCCTTGTGTTACACATTGAGAGTCTGGGGTTTTAACCTCAATCAGGCATGGATTCTCATGTTGGTGTACGTGTCTGTTAGTCTTTTAGTTTGGTACAACAGCATGATAACCAGCAACAAAACACTCAGACATTGTGATTGTGAGATTTGTACATTTGCCAAATCAGTTAAATAACTATATTGTTTCAAAGGAGTATAGTAGAGATTAAAATTTCTATTGGAAATATACGTTAAATTATTACTGGCATTATGCCTCTTTTATGCACCACAAATACCAGATACCGTACACATACTTTGCAAGCTTCAGTAAAGCTAAAGGCACTGAGTTCAACTCGGTGCCCAGTATCTGAGTAGTGAGTTGCCAAGATGGAGCACAAGCCTCTGTCTCATGACATGCAAGGTGGCATCTCCATGAAATGACATCTATCCCTCTCATAGCGTGTTGCAGTATGACATATAATAAGGCTATGGAAACAGCACTTATTGTTAATCATAATCACATATCAATAGAATATTAACAAATATTTGTGAACATCAAATGATTTTAAAACGTTCAAAAATTGTGTGTTAAAACTTAAGTCACCTATCTTAAAAATGTCATCTTGTAACCAAATGTTATTGAAACCATTTTATTTTTTGAATTTATGCTGCTTTTGATGATGAGTGAATTTTTTACGATGCGCAAGCATCATGCAACAAATTTTCACAGGCAGATGGCGAATTCACCTGTATGAACGTAAACCCATATAAAACCACTTTCATAAAAATTAGGGGACATACCAAACATATTGATGTGCCAAATAACGCTTTATGTTAGCGAAACTAACCTTAAATATGTTTGATTAACTAAAAAAAATGATAGTAAAGAGTAATTTCGTTTTAAAAAATGTAAGGATACTGGTATTACTGTAGAACCCCGATTTTACCTTTTCCCATTATTTGCACCATTTTTTATCAGGCCCGTTTTAACCTCATTTAATGCAATGCAATAAATTCTATTTGATTACAACGTGCCTATAATAATAACTACATAAATTCGTTATTCCCGTGTTTGTCATGGAAATCTCACCTATGATGATATCACTATTGTGTGAAATACCAAATCAAAAATGTTTTTGGGAACACTAGCGCTGTAGTTCGTGAATTTTTTAAAGTAATTTTTCATTAAAAACGGTACTGACGGGCTGGCCTAATAAAGACAGACTTTGAGAAAATGATAGCACGCGACGCTGGCGCTACAGTTTATAGGAATTCCTACTGTTCATCACTAACATACATTCAGGATTACGTACTGTATACATTTCCGGTATTAAATCTCTGCCAACGTCTGTTAAGAATAACCTGGTCGGCAACAAATAACATTGTGAATAAGGGAAAAGTTGGTTTTTTTCCTGTAAGTAATTCACTATTTTTATCTGTACGTACTTTAACAAGATGGCAGCATGTAAAATATGGAAAACCTTTTCGATTGATGAAAAACTCAACTTTTTTAAGTGCATGGACGAGCACAAAGGTACTCGTGTTTCACTCGCTGAGGTAGGCGTGCCCATTTCAACTCTGCTTTGCAAATTGAATGGTTCAATAGTCGACATAGCTGATCCGGTAGCGAATTCTAGTGCGAGTGCAAAATATGTGTGAGTTGCATTCAGAAATTTAGTGATTGATATTAAATACTGGTCCATTTAATTAAAAACCTTTATTTATTGTGAATATAGGTGATATAAATTGTGTTTATAAAACTTTTTCAAGTGTATTTATATAAGTGAGGTTACGTCTGTGTGTGTGTGTACATATACACACACACACAAACAATTTATTTGCATTATAAATTAAGTTATCTAAATTATTATACTAAATTAAATAATTAATTTCATACACATGATGATACTAATATATAATACTGAGTAGGTACTGTTACAATAAAATTCAAAATAGTTTAGTGTCTTAAAACAAAAACAAGTATAACTTCCAACATGTGCACATAAGTACACACACTTTTTTTTACATTAAATACTTTATATTTATTGTTTCAAAAAACATTTAGTCTCAGGGAATTTGGTAAATAAAATGTAATAACATCAGAAATTATTGCCAAGTAAAAAGCATTAGACATTTACAAATACAGCCATTTAAGCTTCATGCACAGTTACTTAACTCTCAAAGCAATGCATAAAAGTAATTACAAAAATAAAAAAAATATATATTGATAAATAATTCAAACAAGTTTTTCAGCCTCTGCCTCTGGGTTGAAACCATATTTAATGACAGATTCTAAAATCTCAATACGTATTTCGGTATCTCCAATGCCAGCCATTTTCTGTCAAGAGCACAGGTAACTGGGCAACAGTCACCGGTGCATGGACTTACGAAGCCTCAATGACTCACGCACGTACACACTGCTCGGGCCTCAGCAGGCCTGAAACATTCCAATTGAAGGTGGGCGGGAATAACATATCTACTTCGGGATGGGTTCGAACAGGAAGTTACTGGTGTTTCGAGATCAGGAGCAACCTCTCTTAACTATTTGAAAAGAAACATATACTAGCAAATGCTAACTAGTTCTGGAACATTTTATAGATACTAAAATTTATTTTTTTTTGTTTTCTTTTTAGGCTTGTGCGAACATTCAAATTTTCAAATACAAATAGTTTATCTTTTGTATTCAACTCAACTTTGAATAAAAACACTTTGAAATAATGAATACTTGACATAGCATACCTCGTGAGTTTGTCGTATACCAATGTTCACTGCTGAGGTTAATTTTTTTTTGTGTGAAAAAAATATCGTTTTTCAATGTTTTCATTGGACTTAATTATCAAAAACATGAACAATAAGTGACTTTTAAAGATACAGCAAATATTAAAAGTTTTATTTCACTACGGTTAGGCTAAACAGTAACTGAAAAATTGTGTGAATGATTCAATGCACGGCATGTTTGTCATTAAAATTTGAAAACAAAATATCACCACCAATTACGGACACATTATTAAGCTTTGTAAACAAAGGTAATAGAACCTTTCATTATAGACATTGTCTTGTCGCACGCAGCAGTCTTGTTGTCTGTCCGGACCAGGGTGTCCACAAGGACAAAAATATTTCGTACCAACTTAGGTGAAAAAAAAGTACTAGATTTGAAAAAAAATTTACTAAATTATAATTTTTTATGGTTTTAACAATTTTGGATGTTATTACGACATTGCAACGCTCAAACTTAAATATCACACCCCACACACATAACTACATTCCATAGTTTTTAAAAATAATTACGCTTAATAAAAAAACATATTGGAGTTACAGTAATATTATATTAAAGAAAAAAGTACTAGATCTGAGCATAAATGTACTAGACCACTAAAAAAACTTATAAAAGTACTAGATCTAGTACGAAAGTACTAACTGTGGACACCCTGGTCCAGACTTATGTAGTCCTGGGACACTACGTAGTTATAATACAGAATGAGCACAAAAGAAGTATACAAATTCAAAAATTCATAAAATCTAAACAGTACAACATACGAGCTTCAAAGGTATGAAGGAATTAAGTTTTTTTACACAAACAAGAATTTAATTGTTCAACAAGATCATGACACTGGAGAATTTATTAAAATTGGAACAATCATGAACTTTTATAGACCAAGATAATCCCCATTTTTATAGTTCTTAAAGTCAGAATCTGTTTGGTTATTGGAGGGGAAAATCTAAATGATAATTTTGAAATTTAACGCAGGATGATAAGTCTTCTTCAAACGCTTGAGTTACTATACATTTGGTAAAACAAATATCTGAAAGATGTTTAGATAACTAAGATATGTTGCACTTTATTAGTCCAAGACTTAATGCAAAGTTAAGTGCATGTTACACCTTGTTTTTAATATGTGTATGCGACATATTTATTGGACACCAGGTAATTGAAGTCATCAAGTATCATTAAATCATCTTGACATGTGACAATTTTGTCTTCTAACACCTCAAGTTAAGAAAGATATAGGCCTACATTTAAGTTGTTGGTGAGGATAAATAGACATTACCAAGAGTTAGAAAAATGGTTGGCAATGTTTTAATTTTTTTAAATAGCTTCTATTCCAGAACAGTCATAGTTATGTATTGGCTGAACTGATGTAAATTTGAGTTTATTAACTGCTATCAAAACACTACAACTTTCATTCATTGTAAGTAAAGCATTCTATAATTTCTATTGATGATATATTGGTCCATGAAGTAATGAAAATTGATACTATGATGATCATTAAACCAAGTTTCCATGAGAAAGATGCTATCATAGTACCAAGTAGGGAGTTTATGAGATTTTCAAGAAATTCAAGAGATTTTGTTCTCAATCCTCTGACATTTTGATATGCCAATTCTCACTCCTTGGAATCAGATGTGCGTGGGAACTATCACAATGTTTCTCAGGGCACTGAAGTGGAATCTATGCCACTGTGTCTAACGATGAAACTGTCAGACAGGGCTTAGGGCTAGCCCTACTTGCATTTTCCATTTGCTGAAGATGCATTTTTCCACAAGGGGCTAATTAATCATCCATTCTGCCAGAACACCATATTGTTGATTCTATTAAAGTCTTCTTCCACAATAGAGACGTGAAATGAGGCATATGAGGTAGAGTTCATTAGTGGTATAGTCTACAATCTCCTGTTCTTGGACAGAGGGTCCAAATAGAGTAACAAAAATATCTTTTTTTTTTTTGAAGGTAGATTTGGTGATCATTTTAAGAGATGACATATTTCTTATGCCCACGTGCATTGGCATTATCTTGTGTTCTTGGGGAAACGATTTTGCATTGGAGTTCTCCGTGGATTTGCACTTGTATGCATGCTGCATACAACAAAGCCTTCTTTGTTGACACAGATTCTTGTTATTACTTCTGATGTCACGCAATTCCTGCTGCATCAGAAGTAGGTCAATGGTCGGACCACAGTTCCCGACACCTTGAGTAACCCACGCGTTCTGCTTTCTTATTGTTGAGGATTTCTTGAGCACATGACTAGGATTATTGAAATTCATTATTAGAACACAAACTCTGCTAGATTTTAAAAAGTTCATACTTAATTTCTGCCTTTCAAATCATGAATAGCTAATTAAAGTCTTGAGCACCAGGTTTTCTCTCTTAAGATCTATAGTTGTGCACCCCTGATTACTTCTGTTTTCCAGCTACTTTGGTTCCTGTCTTTGGGAGATGATTTTAATATGTTCATGTGGCTGTCTTGTGCAAAATTTATATTAATAAAATCATCATGGGGCAATCAAACCCTGAGAAAATTAGGTTGTACAATTAACCAAAAATTAAGAATGACTAAGGCACTATACAAATGGTTACAAACAGCCTATTTATGAATACAGAGAACCCCACACACAAATCCGTCAGCTGTTAACACCCGGCTGCTACTAATGGTGATAGAAGCCAGAAATGTTAAAGGTTAGCCTTTGTTTAGCAATATTAAATCCCAGGGTTTTCAAAGTTGTCTTCCTGAATGTTCTGAATTACTAAAAAGTCCATGAAACATTAGGTTAAAATATTTATACTATAAATTTGCGACAAAGTACTTCTCAAGAGCATAATGTGGTAGCACTTGCGTGGTACCTTGAACATAAAAAGATCACACACATGGCTGTGCACGATCCCGGGATTCGGGAGAAGTTTTGGAATCTCTTAAGATTTTTTTCCCATCAACGAGAAAAAAACTATGAAATTTTCAGTATTTTTTATGGTTAAGTATGTGGAGGATTTTATTTTTCATTATGTTTAGCAAGCAAACAGCAATGTAAATTTAGAGAAAACTAATAAAGAACAATTCTGATTTATGATGGTTATTCAGAGACATAAATAACAATCTCCAGCACTATCAGGTAACCACATTTCACCGGAAAGAGAGTTAAAAAATATTAGAACTCTCAGCAAATAGAGTACGCCTTGTACGTACCTGTAAAGATATAACAATGCTGTGCCCACCCGATAGTTAAAAAAAATTATAAAGGTAACTTGAACGGATCTCATGGAAAACATCCGGTTCTAAAGGACTCTGCTATCCTGACATGCTATGACATGTTGTACGGTTGATAATATACAGCGATGTTCAGAAGCACGCCCTGGAGCATAGGTACACTCCTGATGAAGGCACACGCCACCCTGCGACACAGGTGCATCAAGAGAGAAGATGTACCCACCCACGAGTGGAAGAGATGTGCACACTTGTCCCACTGCTTGAGCATGTTCAAGAGGTCTGCAGCTATGATAACAGCGTGCAAGTATGCTGGCACCAGGTCTGCGCAGCGTCGCAGCCGCCTCTGAACCTCCCCCAGCCGTGCAATCTCCCCCACGGGCACCTGAGACACGGCATACAAGCACTGCGCTAACTATTTTCCTGCTTGAGCGTGTCTAGGTGGTCTGGAGGCGTGACAACCACGTTCAAGTACCGTATTTACCCACAGAAGGGTTGCCTCTGTGTATGGGTCGCACCTTTAATTTTGGGCAAATAAATCTAACATACTCACTGTATTGGTCATCCTCAAATAAGGTCGCACCATATATCTGTCTTCACTAGAGTTCCATGGACACAAGTGAAGTGTTCCTTGTCACAGCTTATTGGCGCGTAAGAAATACAACACTGGTGTTACCCTTGGCTCTCTTTGTCTATTTACTACGGGAGGGTGTGCTGCGACCAATCCCCCCCACCCCTCCAATTCCTGCACAACAACAGACAAAGGAGAAGACTGCTATTTTTTATTCCCTTGTTTTCTTTTCATCTCTTCCATGTTATTTTTTACCAATTCATTTGCATATTCAACCACACAGTAAAATAAAACTATTTTTAACTCAAAGAAAAAATCTACATTTACATTTTATGCCGATAAAGTGCGACCCATATGTGGGTAAATACGGTACGCTGGCAACAGGTCCGCTCAGCGACGTAGTAGCCTCTGTGCATCACTGTCGATCAGCAGCTCTGGGACTTTCAAGCAATACGCAAGCACATGCTAACAAGTCCTCTGCATTACAGACATGCAAGGAGCAAAAGAGACAAAAATTCAAAAAAAGCATTGATATTGTCAATGCTTCAATTTTATTCTAAATTCTTTAGGTGTGTATACTAATTATAGAGAGAAACTAAACAAAATTTCTAGTGCCACAAAAACCTTATAATTTAAAATTATCTGTATGTTAACACATGTAGAATAGAAAAACTAAAAATATTCTGAACTAGAATATACAGTATGTTTAGATTATAGCGGGAACAAAATATAGCCTCATTTAAATAATATCTAAGAAAAATGAAAACCATTTTTTATGAAATTGTTTTTTCACGGGCTATATTTTAACCTGTTCTCTCTTGATTTGTTTATAGGAATTAAAATGAAATACACAAATATTCATTAGGGAAATTTAAAGTGCTAAAACATGTGCAACAAACTGATCCTACCTTTACAAATTATAGTATAGAAACACAAAAGTCTGTTAATTGTGTTACATTTATTATAATATCTATACTAATATTATAAAGCTGAAGAGTTTGTTTGTTTGTTTGTTTGAACGCGCTAATCTCAGGAACAACTGGTCCAATTTGAAAAATTCTTTCAGTGTTGGATAGTACATTTATCGAGGAAGGCTATAGGCTATATTATATTATATTATCAATAACATTAAAGATCCTTACTAAAAGTCCAATTTAGAATCAAATGCGTTGGAGGGGGTTAGATACAACAAGCAGTACACGTACGAAGTGTGTGTTGACAATGCCGCAGGCGCTAGAAGTTTATTTCCTATTGCCTATTAACATTGTTGCCACGCACTAGATGCCTTATCATTCTTAATTTTCCCATACAAGTAAAAAACACCCGTGTGATATTAACAACGAAGCAATCAGTACCCTCATAAGAGTTCAATGATTATTTAAATACTTTTTATCACTTTAAATCGCAAACCTAAACTATTTTTTTTCCCTCTCTCTGTGTTTAAATTGTTTTTTTCTTTTTTCTTTTACAAAATTATTTTTATTATTTTTAATTCATTTTTCATTTTTCGGACCATCAATAATTTTCCTCTCCCGTTACAATTCTGACAAGGACTTGTGTGTGTGTGTGTGTGTGTGTGTGTGTGTGTGTGTGTGTGTGTGTGTGTCTATATATATATATGTATATACACACAAGTCCTTGTCAGAATTGTAACGGGAGAGGAAAATTATTTATGGTCCGAAAAAAAAAATATATATGTATATAAAAGCAAAATACCACTCACTGATTCACTCATCACGAGATCTCTAAAACTATACACCTGATTGACTTGAAATTTAGCATAGTTACTCATTTTGTGATGTAGACGCTCACTAAGAACGAATTCTGCGGAAATCCGATCCCAAGGGGAGTTTCGGGGGCGTAATAAATCAAAATTTCCAGTTTTTGGTAAGAAATCACCATGGCAACGGCTGAGCTTTGTTGATGCTTCATTCGTCTCTATGGCAACGACTATTTCATTGTTAGTGCAGTCCTCATCACCGTTGGAATTTTGCTTGTACTTTAAATATCATAAATTGCCCTTTTTTTTCAAGTATATATATTTTACAGAATTGAAACTTCACAGTAATGTTACTTATGTTACGCAGGATGATATTATCTGAAAATTAGATCCCATGGGTGGTTAAAACCAGGCAACAGTGTGTACTTTGTCTGCATGAGAATAGGAATTTGCATTGTTCATGCCTTCTGCGTCTCCATGGCAACGGGCATCGCGCTGCAGTGGCGTACCCACAAGGAGGGGCATGTATATAAGCGGCACAAGAGTGATCTGCCTGTAGACTGCCGTAGCGAAGTACGGGTACATCAGTTGTACGTTGCGTGCACGAGTCGGGAAACCATCGGTGATATTCATTTTCTCTCTGGTAAATTATACAGCATTGTAATAAATTTTCACTGAATTTTTTTTTATTTACCATTACTGTAAATGGGAGATGTGGCTTAATTTTTTTCCATTAGTATAGCCGTGCGAAGCCGGGTCGGGCAGCTAGTGTCTTCATATTTTGAAAGAACAAAAATCAAATAAACAAAGTAATAAAAAAGTTATAGAAAACAAAAAGTAACAATGAATTATTTACTTTTAAAGTAATTGCAAGTGCCATGCCTAATTATCCCGGGTGCAACGCATCTAACTACATACAGTGAATATATAAAAATCGTAATAGGTACGTAAATGAAAGATCAAAATAATATATGTTACTAATAAGTACACTTCTTTGTCACTTAAGATGATTATTTCTTTTCAAATACATCAATACTTGTAGAATTTTCTATTAATATATTATTGCCATCAATTTTCTTCTATGGTGTTTCCAATATCGTGATAATGTCTTAGAATTGAATGTCTGCAATGTCATTCACGATTTTAAGGAAACGTTTACAGTCAACTGTCTTTACAATTTGTACTTTACCTTCTCCATCTTCATCTGTATCGCTCTGGTACACCCCCACGTATCGATATTGTGTAACTTTTTCCCTGGACTTGCAGAACAGCTGTACGAGCACATACGAACCAGGGCCAATATCTTTTGATGAGGAAGCATTGTTTTAGTTCATGCTTCCGCTGGTAACCTTGAGGGTTCAAGAGACATCAGATTGATCACCTGAGTCTGTGCAAAAATCGGAAATGCGCAATTTTGTCCTAAATGGTATGAAAGATTCTCTCTGATCCGATACATCAGGACACAGAGTTTCTTTGTGTACCGAACGTAAAAGGGGTTCCAAATCTTCATAGTCCCAAAGACTTTCTGTTTTGCTGGTATTTTGCAAAACTACCATGTCTGTTTCGGTACTATTTTTCAAAACCATCGTGCTCTTCAGAGAAGACCGAGAGGTTTATTGCCTTCTTCAAACTGGAAGAAATCTTTTGATTGAATGGCTGATATATTTTTCAACCTTTCTTATTTATAATCTAATGTGGCCTTTCCTTGTTCAACTTGTTCTTTTGATACAAATATAAGGAAAATGTTTGTAGAGATATGGTGTGCCAGGTCATAGAATTCTTGCGCACTGTTAATGATAGTTTTTTTGGGACTTAACAGTGATCCACACTGATCTTTCGACACTTTCCCCGATTCCATCGACGACACCTTTGCCATGTAAGGCAGCAAAAAAGTTCCATTCGAGATGAACAAATCCATGTTCTGTTTTGAGTGCATTCATGTTTGCCATTATATACAGGTTCTTGAATTGAGCCGCGCAATTATCGCTGAAGACGTATATAGATGCAATATTATCACTGATTGACCTAATGTACTGAAAAAATTTTCTGCAGAAAGAGATGCACAATGTATTTACTGTGACTCTGTCACTATGATCACTGAATGGAGAGCGTCATAGTCAAAATACAGTACGTGAACAGCATGACTTGCCCATGAGACCAATATGCTGATTGTATTTAGTCTTGACTGATCAACCCATAATTCTCTGCAAAATCTATGTGCTTTCTCGCTAGTCATATCTTGTTTTACATTTTGAAAGTAATCAGATGGAACACTCTTAACAAAGAAATGAGCTTGAATTTTGCAGTGCTGTCATGTAGTTCAGCTAGCGCTTCATCAAAAAGTTTGCTAACTACAATCTATTCTGGCCTCTGCTGATGAAAAATCCAGAACTTCCAATTAACAAGAGGATTTAAATGTAGGGCAAAATCACAAATGTTTGATTCTTTGCATACATTGCAACTGTTCGACATGCAATCTTCATTATCCAAACTACATGATACCTGGTTCAGCAGTTCTCAATGCGTTTTAGGAAAGTCTGTGACATGTTTCGAATGGCCAGAAGAAGATTAATGTATTTTGAGTGTGCTGTACACACACAAACATTATGAGGAGTATCATTGATAGACAGAACGTGAGCAGACCTCTCTTCAATAAATGAATTTTACCAACAGATATTTTGAGGTGTTGTTTTAAAAAGTTCTAAGACTTCATTGACGCTCATTATCATTGTTCTCGTCTGAATTCTCAACTTCATTCCCGTATTTGACTTGATTAAAAATCTTTCATCCCAAGCATTTGTCTGAAATATTATCCCCTTTATAGAAATCACGAATATGTTTTTTGACTTCATCCGTCAGTTTCCAAGGCATTGCTCGAGCAGAGTCATTTTTGTTGGATACAGCAACTTGGAATTCAGTAGCTCATCTTTTTACAACTTCCACTGCTTTAGTGGAACTAGAAGGCAGATTGCAATTCACTTTTGCCGCAGCCTTTCCCAATGTCTGAGGACTGCGGTATCATTGAATTTTTTTTTTACAACACTTTGTAGTCACCTGCATTCCTTCTGTTGATCTGATTCTGGCCAGTATTTTCAAATCTCCATCTGCCTCCATTTTTTCTTTTCATTACTTCTCTTTGTTTCGAATCACGAGCCTCTTTCTAGATGGAGATGGTCTGCATTTTCTTTCGGTTTTCTCATCTATTTCTGTGAAATAGTCTCTTTCCATTGCTCTAGTAATTTTAGCAGAACTTTCTATAAAAGAAGAGCGAAATATTAACACAAACTCCTATTAAAAAAATATTAATCACTAAACACACACACAGCATATTTATCATTAAAGGCTTAAAAATCAATATATACATGATAAATGACACCATAAAGTTAGGAGTACAAAAATGTTACACCCGCGATTCAAATATCACGATTGCGAGTGAAACCAATTTGAGTGAGCGTTTATTTAAATTCAACTTACAACATAATACAAATTATAATTCATTTTAGTTTTCTTTTGAATTCTCACTTTTCCAAAGTTTCAAAATATTAACACTTTATTTCTGTGAAAAAACCAAACTTTGCAGGTCAACAAGCTAAAAATAGTTTTTTGTAGTCAATAATACTTAAAAAATAATAACAAGTACTTACCTGTTTTTGCAGGAACGACAACTTGAATTTTATCCCTATGAAATTGACCAGTAAAACATAACCTCAAACTAACAGTAACAATAAATTGTTTTGTGAGTGTGTTGGCAGGGGTACCAAATTTCAGTTTGCACCTTACCTTCGAATGTCAATGATTCTAAGCATGTCAAAAATTTTAATTTGAACTTAGGCAGAAAACTATTTTTCTGTATTAAATTTACATGTTTTTCTTTCAAATGCCATCAAAACAAGGAACTAATACCGTTATTTAGAATTTGATTTTTAGAATCGTATTTAGCAGATTTGCCCTACAAAATCTCTAATGAAAAGATCAAAAACAAACAGTATTCATGAAATATATCCCATATACTTCTATATTTGAGGTATTATTTCATTAAACATGATATTAATATGGCATATTGTACTGGCAGTCAGCATATTGAAAAACAGCCTTAAATTTAAGGGCACCTGTTAAATACCGAGTTACGTTGCAGATCATACTGTCTTTAAGGTATCTTCTTGCTTGCAGAAATATTTGAGAATCCTAATTTATCATCAAAGACAGTATTTCTCAGATTCAAAGGTATCGAGAAACGAGTGCGAGCCCGTGCCCGGTAATGAGCGAGCAGGCTGAGCGCTGAAGTCAAACACACATGCTCAGCCTCTCGCAGGCAACTACCTGGTCCAGCTCCACCAGGTCGTGGGCAGCGTGGCGCACTCGGCCGGCCAGCCACAGGGCGTGGTGGCCCTGGTGGCACAGAGGCTGCGCACCCCGCTCGGAGGGGCCCACCTCCTGCACACACATGCACAGCACGGTGCCTCTCTCTCCCGACCACATCACTGCTATGAGATTTAACAACTGCAGAGAGTCTTACATGAGCAGTAAAGTACCTGAGAAGTAGGCAGATGCATGCCAGACAGCAACGAGCTGATGCGCTGCAAGGCGAGCCGGTGGAGCAAGCGACCCGCGACCAGCCGCGCTATGGCCAACAGCAGTTGCCGACTGCCCGACACCCCAGCCGGCCCTGGAGAAAACGTAATGCATGTCATGATGGCCGAGTGAATTGCACGGCAAACCACCCACTCTTTCGATATCACCTCTTTATATTCTTCCCCTCCGACTATCAATGACATGCTTGAAGCCCTGTCGTATTGTTGTGTTTACCACCTGATGGTCATAAATTTTGAAAGTTGTTTTTGTGCTGCTGTTGTTGGTCCTTCTTCAGCCATCATTTTGTCAAAGTATATCTTTTCCACATGTAGACGCTTCCTACATCAAGTAAGTTCTGACCTCCATTTCTTCCTATCAAGTCTAGTGATAACATTGCACGCTTGATGTCTGCCAGTTTTCACATCGCCTTGATCAGCAGTTTCTACAACTGTCAAACCTGAAAAGTTGCACTCTTCTTTTCTGTTTGAAGGCCAGACTGCAGGTTAACTTTCTTTATGTTACAATTCTGCAGTATGTCTGATGTATGGGACGCCTCGCTTGTCGTGCTCAACAACTGCTTCAGATGTTGGAATGATTGAGATTGTTACTACCCGCATATTGGATTTCAAAGCCATTTGTTATAGACATAGGTTTTGCTTCTTCATTAGGTATAATAATTTCTGTGTGTTTCCCCAAATCGTCCATTCTACAGTAAAATGTGTTTTACTGTCTAGTTTGTCAATTATCTCCTGAAACATTTTGGCTTAATTGTTTAGTTTATTACCTACTTCATTCTCTACAGCTACAATTCAGTCTTGCATCATAGCTAAATTTTGTTCCATATCATGGTTGGTATGGTTTAAAGCTCATTCGTAATTGTTTGGTTTCGAGAGCTAACTTCTTTATTAACAAATTGAGAAACTGTATCATGTTCGCTAAAAATTTCTGTCTTTCTCGTTCGTATTTTTCTGTCCGTGCACTCTCGTTTTGTTGGTATCATAGACATATATTTTAATTCATAGAGATAATCAATTTTTTGTAGATATTTTGATGGTCCTGATCAAATAGTTTTGTCTTGCGACTATATCTGGAGGTGTGGATTCAAAAACACTCCACATATCTAGTGCTAGCCTGTAAAATAGTAAAAACCCAAACATTTCATGAAAATTGTAATTCATATTACAATTTATATTATTTTGAATATAATATCAAATCAATCAATCAAAAACTTAAGGTATAAAGATTTTAATATTAATTTAATTCAAATTTATGGATTTTACTTTATTTTGTAATGGGTAAGGAGTGAATTATTGAACACCAGATTTGAGATTTGATAACACAAGTGGAGTAAACACCCACAGACTGAGTAACCAGGATGTAGTGAGCTATGTCTACTTTGTTGACAACACTTGCAAATATGGGTTTTTACTACAGTAAAATTTGGCTGCTTTACAATAATACTGTTCTACTGACTCTTAACTTTCAACTTTTTTAGGTTGCTATTTGTCACTTCACATGAAAACCATTCAAGCTAATATGAACACACGCAACTCCACAAGCCACACAGTAGCACGGCAAACACTGTCTGCTAAATGCAGGGGCGTAGGAACCGGGGGGAACAGGGGGGACGTGTCCCCCTGAACTTTTTGGGTGGAGGGGACTGTCCCCCCCAACTTTATAGACTGTGATATTTTTATTTTATAATATTATTCTGCCCAACTTTATTTTTAATTTCTTCACTCAACAAATTTTATCTTAAGGAAACAATAATAATTTTAACATCGATGTATCCAATGATTGGATACAAAAACTGCTTAGAAAGTGCTATTTTGCACTTTTAAAATCAAAATTTTCCGGTGGAGGACCCCCCGACCCGCCGACTTAGTAAGAGGGGAATGGGTTTACATGACATCAAAATCATTATTTGTCCCCCCCCCCCCAACTTTATGAACACAGCTTCGCCAATGGAATGGAGTGGAGTGCATGCCACAATGAGATACAAAGCACGTACTGCCGTGTAGACGAGAGCAGCGCAGCTTACCGGCCGTGGCACCTGGACTGTCTGGCGCCTGCAAGCGGCTCACCAGATCCTGCAGTCCCTGCACCTGCGCACACACATGCCTGCGCTCGCCGCCGCACTTCCCACCACCAACTGCGAGCAGGTCTCGGGTCATTCTTCACTGCAGCAGCTTTTCCATGGGAAAATACTCAGAATATGTTATTTTTACTATTGCTATAGAGCGTCCCACCCTTACATTGCAACATACTCTTTCTAACACACGCCGACTGCCGTTAGCGCTGTACTTGTTTTCTGCCTGTGATGTTGCCAAACATCATACAAATTTAAAACTGTAGTTTTTGGATAAAGCATTTTTGCATATAAATATGCATCAGGCAACACATATTTTGCATACTTAATGGCATTATAATGGTCTAAAAATTAAAAAACTTAACTTACAAACATCCAACGAAATTAACCTTTAGGTTTATTCAATTCAGATTTTTTTTGTTAGTAAATTATTCTTTCAGAATACACCAAATAAATCTCGACAAAAACATTTTCATGTTTCAGTTCTATAATATTATTTTAATCCTAAAAGGTATATAGAAACTGATTTATCAAAAAGTTTATCAGCTGCAAAGTTTTTGGCCATTAAAGTTAGATGGGGTCGGAAGCGTGAAAGATGTTCAAAGTGAATGGAAATTGTTAACATCATCTCAATTGCTCTTACAGTATTCGTGTCCATAGCTGTGAAGACGTGTTTTATCAGTGCAAGAGCGCGCTGCAATAGAGGCTCGCTCCCAAACTGCTGTCCAACGACTATATACCTCTGCTGTCATCAGAGGAAACACAGCAGTTTCTTTGGAGAAGTGAGGTTCTGTTCAGTTCAAAGATAAAGGCTTACTTAGTTCAGCTATTTCCTTCGACGTATATTTCTGCCAGTTAGTACCGTGTCTCGCAACCAAGTAACGCCCTGAGTCCAGTAACTCCTAACAGTTACAATTCTGATAGGTTGTTTATTCACTGTGTGATTTTATTTTCTGCCTTTATATGAATAACATAAATATAAACAATGGAAAGTGGAACACTAAAAAGAAATTACTTTGGTACGTTAAGAAGGAGGGAGCGGAAGATTATGTCGAAAGTATTTGAGCATTTTCGAAAAAACATGAGTGTGAACAAAACAACCAGCTGTTCCGAACGAACCATTTACGCCTTTATGATGGAACTGCAATGACATGGTACCCCACGTACGCCTCGTAAAGTAAAACCAAAATGAAAAGACAAAAAGAAAAACTCTCCTAAACAAACCTACGCCGGCATTGTACAGAGTCGGTTATATTGGATTGTTCACACTTTTTTGTTTGCTAACATACCTCCCACTTTAAATGTTACTCTAGAAAAAGTGAATGTGGTGAAACTGCCAGATTTCTCTCATACCACCCTGCATATGTTTCTTCACAACATTGGGTTTGAGTATTTAAGAAGGGGAAAAAGAAAGCATTTATAGAGTGTGTTTGATGAAGGCATGCCTACTTGAGAGAGTAAAATGTTTTAGGGATTTAAGAAAGCCAGTTATCTATACTGATGAGGTGTGGGTAAATGTGGAGCTCAGTGTGGAAAAGGCTTGGAAAGACTCAACAGTGATTAGCGCTAGACAGGCAGCCATTGAAGGCCTTAGTTCAGACCTTAAACCTCCTACAGGATGTGGCGCACGTATTGCATTAGTTCATACCTTTACTTCATTGTGCAAAAAGAACACAACTGACAATCACAATGAACTTACTGCACATGGGTATGAAAAATGGTTCACCAAACACTCCAGAGGGTTCTGTTATAGTTTTAGACAATGTGTCATACCATAGCAGGATGTGTGAACTGATTCCTGTGTAAGGTTGGCTTGTGGATGATATAAGACTGTAGTTTTTCGTAAAAAGCATTTCTTATGATGCCAGTATGATTAAGCAGAAATTGCTACACATAGTAGGATGGGAAAGGCATAAGTACAAAAATTACAATCTCGAAGAAATAGCACAAACCTATTAGAATGGTATGGGCCCAAGTGAAATAGTTCGTAAGAATGCATAACATAAAAACTTTCAAGATACATGATATGGAGTCCTCAAAAACACAAGATTATAATCACTTATCAAAAGAAAACTGGAAAAATTATGTAGAAAAGGTGAAGAACATGGAAAAATAACAGTGGAGAGCTGAGATGTCGAGAAAAGGTTGTTGATAAGTTTCGCCTAATCCAACATCCATAATCTCCACCGCCCCAACCCCATTCTCCTGTTCAGCCCTGTGTTACTCTTGTGGAAGGGGTATCAACTTGGTCTGTGGTGGCGATAGTGATAAACAGGAATGTGGTGTTAGTAATTTATTTTTCAAGTTCATGTTACAATTATTGTATGAATTCATATCAATGAATGTGTGGGAACGGTTTCTTCTTACTACTTAAAGAAAAAAAGTGGCAATTTATTACAGATTTATAAGTGTGATTGTATAAAATATTACAATAATGATGAGTTCTTAAAATACTGCAATCTAAGAGGGAGATGGTCTATAACTTTCCTTTATTGTAATTCAAAAGAACATGTTTGAATTCCCACTGAATTCTGATATACATTGTAGTAGGGAGGGCATTGAAGTCACAAGAAATTGTGAGGTACACAGCACAGAAGAAGAAAACTGAAGTGAAAAATATTAAATTTGCTATAAGAATGATTCAATTACTTTACATTATAATATATTTGCTTTTTTTTCCTGCTAAAGCAAAAAAGCAAAAAAATTTCCTTGAATCAAGGACCATCACAACTACAGAGTTTTTCAAGATTTAGCCTGAATAATTAATTACATTTAGCAAAAATTCATTACCTTTTTACGATTTTGGAGTAGCCTATTTTAAATTTCACTAACCAAACCTAATTAACCTGTCACTTAAGTTACGATCACCTAGACATGCAAAAGCCTAATGTCCCACAAATAGTTTTTAATATATATAATATATAATTATAATAATATATAATTTAAAAACTATTTTACATATTATGTAACATAAACTTTCAATTTACATATGATCGAAGTGAAAACTGTAAATATGTGATATTCTGAATGAGGCAAAATTCTGAATTTTTTTTTTAATTTTCACTTTCTGACATGTTCTCTAATCATTCTCAAAGACAGCATTGTGATACGTCAAGTAGTTTACCATTTAAATAACTGGTTAGGTTGGGTTTAAATATTACAAATACTGTGATAATATGAGAATACATAGTCAATTAAGTAATATTAGCTACATTAAAAATATGATGCTTCAACATTGACTGAACTCACCAATATCGTAAATTTTTTCTTCGGTTAAGCTTATCAAGAGACATTCACAATTATAGTTCTATAATTTCTGGGTGTGTAAGTTTTTTACTTGACAATTCTGCGGAGTTTACACACCTTTGGATTTTAATTTCACTAATTGTTACACTTGTGATTAGGCTTCCGCCGGTGACAAGGAGACCACCCCCCCCCCCCCCCCCCCACCCCTCCTTTACGACCAATTTCTGTAGCCTCTTCTTCAAGTCCTTTCCTCTTCAAACACCTACTATCTTTCCCTCAATCCTATTCCACTCCCTCCTCCGTTTTCTGTCATCCTCTTTCCTTTCTTCGCAACTCTCTCTGAATCTTCCACCCTTGATCCCTCCTCCCTCTACCTGTTGATCAACCTGTCTACCAGCGTCTCCCAACCCCCCTCAAAACTTGTCCGCCTTCCACCGTGAGTTTTTTCGGAATCCATTTGGAAATTGAAAACTCTTTTGTGAGATAACTACCAATATCGTTATTCTCCTGACTAAACAAAGGGTATACATTTATTATATTTCTTTTATTTTAATATGTTAACTTACAACATCTTCTCGATCCGTGTTGAACTTCGCAAGTCTCAAATATTCTGGATTTACATCGACATCAATCAGTAATTTTAAAAGCTTACACAATAAATGAACCGAAAGTTTTAACGTAACCATTTGGTACGCATACACAAAGTTACAAGAAATTATTTGAATAAAAACAAACACATTTCCCGCCACAATTTTTTTTTTTTTTAGTTGTTTGTATGGTTAACGGCTTTCGCCCACAACCAGAACTAAATCATTCCAATCTTAATCCTATCGTAGCAATCAAATCTCTTACTGTAAATTAACACCCATGCCGTACCCTGGACTTGAACCCAGAACCCCTCGCACCGTAAGCCGGTGTGCATCCGACTACGCTACGGAGGTCGGCAAATTCCCGCCAAATAGTTATGTAATTATTATTTACTGTTGCAGTCACGGCCTTAGAACTACAGGTCTGGACACTTGTCTATCTTGCCATGCATTCAACTTGACCCCCTTATTGACTGATTTAGTTCATGAAACGGCCGCTGGCGCCACAAGACAGTGGTCCGGTTTTAGCGTGTTGACAATAGGAATTGTTTTATATAAATCAGTAATACTCGTTTGTCAAGAAGGGTAGTTGTTTTATATTTTTGATGTTTACTATTTATATTAAAAAAGTTATGTATGCGCACCAAACTGAACATTGAAGTGTGCAAGTTTTGAGTAATGTTGATTTTCCTGTTTGGGGCGGGATGGTGGAGAGGTTATTGGAGGCAATTTTTGAAGTAATGTGAACCTTCTAATTTTTTTAACCAAGTTCAAATAATTCATCGTGCTGTACAATGCCAAATCGCGTTTTTGCTCCAGGTTGTAAAACAAATTGCGACCGTTCATTTGACAAGTGTGTTCAGTGCACCCAAACATGAACAACGCCGATTGTTGTGGCAGGCAGCAATGCCGAGGAAGGACTTTATATTAAAAAGTAGTAATTTCGTAGGCGAGAAACATTTCATTGAAGCTGCATTGCTACATAAGTATTTTGTAATTATTTCTTGCTGATTTGTGTACATGTAATATGTTTATATTGACGACAGTCGTCGTACCCTCCCAGATACAGAGGCCGTACCTGGCCACCGACGCGGGCCTGAGGGGGCCTGTTTCCCCCCCCCCCCCCCGTGAACCCCAGTGTGTGCGACGGCCAGGGACGCACCCGCGTGCGCCCTAGCATGCCAACGAGTGTTTTTCTATGTGACTTTATCTTTTATTTCAGTGTGTATATATTTGTAAACGATTAAGGGATTTGAATGTGTGTAATTAACTTATTTTATTTATTATTCATTGTGCAAGTTCGCTGTGTAATTAATGTCTCGTGTATGTCTTTGTAAATAATTCAATAACTTTTTCTGAAGTGTTTCGCCATAGTATGTAATTGCAGCCTGGCGCGCCGCGGGACGGAGCTCTCTCCCACGCCGGCCGATTTTCCCCTCCCTCCCCGCCACCCGCGGGCGCCGGCCCGCGGGCGAGCGGGGAGAGGCAGTCGCGTCCTGGTCTCGAGCGGAGACAGACGTGTTCGTTGCTCCGCGAGCCGCGCACGTTGCGCTCGGGATTGAACGTTCGCTCAGTCCGCAGTCTGTCACGGCAGCTGAGCTGCCACCGCGAATCAGCTTAGCATTGTTAACTTACGAGTCATCGGGAGACGTGTCTAGCGAGCAGTTTCTACAACGCGAACGTGGTGCTACGAGTCTCTGAACTTTTCGCCGTCCACGGAACATTACGTAACGGGCCGCGTATGTACAGCGCTCCGTCTTCGGGCCCTCTCTCACTGGGTCAGCCTAGCATTAATAAACTTTACGATTCGCGCCGAAACGTATTTGAGAACCGCCCCGTCATCAGGGAGTCCGTGTCGCCGTGGTAGGGCACTTGTTCCGCGACGGTTCCGCCAGGCTGCGGCAGGACTTTATAAGCGTTAATAAAAGACGGCTCGTGAAATTCGTTAATGCCGTGTTCTGCTTGCGACAACCTACCAACATTCCTCGCAATCACTTCACTCTCCCTCCAGGTCCCGCCTTTCCCGGTCCCGGCCACGTTGGCCTGGACCCACACCTCTCCGACGAGGGCAGTACGGGCATAACAGGACATTTATTTCAACGGGAAAACGGGGACCTGAAGCCGAGGGACGTCATTATATCTATACATATTTACCATGTAGGGTTATGAAAATTAAATTCTAGTGAGTTTATTTGTCTATAGTTTCTGTAAACGAGTTATTTTATCTATTAGTTCAGTTTTTCCTTCGCAATATTTTGTTTGGTATATTTATCAAACAACTTGAAAAATGTATACATGAAAATGTTGTCTCATGATTATCATAAAAATGAACACTTTAAAAATTGATAATCAGTACACTAGCTAAACTTTACTTTTTATTCAAAATAACATAGTAGCTCAAATAACCCTATTATTTGCAACCAAAGTACTAACAGTTATTTAGTGATAAGTCGACTGTTTCCACAGTTGCATAATACCTTCAGGGCTGTCAAAATAGTGGCAAGTAAGCTATACGTATAGGTTTATTATGTTTTTTGGTAGAAAAGTTACTATGTATAAAGAACTCGATAGAGGGATTGTCTATCATCTGCAATCTCCTGGATCAGGTCTGTGGTGCTTAGATACGTAGAAAGATGTTGGGATGACCCTTTGTTCATTATTAAATGAGAATACTCACCAATTTAATAGTAATGCACTGTTATAGGTTTTTTTTGTTGTGGATGGTTGTTAGAATTAATTGATGTTTTCGCACAGAAAATATGTCATGTGCAAATATACATTTAAGGCTGTTTTAGTTGTATATTTGCAAATTATGAACTGATGCACTAAAATATCAGTTCAAAAGAAGTTTTTTTTATGAAATTAAAAATCTGTTATCAATGATAATAGATATTAAACTATCCGAATTTTTAAACCTTTAGGAAGTAGGTAGTGATGTAGTTGAATAAAAAAATGTTTTAAAAATTCATAAACCTGAGTAGGGTTCATGGCAATAGTTTATAAAATTTTGATAAGTTATGTTCTGCTGATCTTTGTACTCTGCTCAAAATGTTTCACACCATGTAAACATGTCATCATTTTATTTATATTATAATATACTTATGTAAGTATCTTAAGATTATGCAAAATATTATTTTAATTGATAACATGTATTATTTGATGTATGTTTAATTGTAAAACGTGGCTTCTCCAATACCATTGTGTATATTTCACTATACAGGAATAATCTGGATTTGATGCAAATAAACAAAATAGCAAACCAAAACCTAACTGAATTAGCCCTCATTTCCTGCTCCTAAGACTGTTCAAGCACGTGTTTAATCACACACATTATGTCTCGTGAATGTTTACAGCTCACTCTTATTGAATGCATAAAAAAATTATTTAGAAGAATACACAACACATATTCATTCCACAAATGATACATTTGACAGACTGTGTAATAGCATGCCATGAAGGATGATATCTACACAATTTTTCAAGAAGTTTACATATATGGATTTTAAAATATTTATTTGTACTTACTTGCTATTAAGTTACGTAATTCCATTAGTTATATTAAAATCCCTACATTGCAAATTAGAGTTACTGGACATTACATACTGAACATTACTTGTGAGTAATGCAATACGCTGTGTTTTTGTACCAATGTTCAGCGGAGAAAAATTTTTCAGTTCAGTTAAAATTTATTGTTCAAAAGAGCAGTTACCGTTACATGCTATAGAACTGGTCTATTTTTCTGAAATTCGGTGGTGGTGTTCCTGATTTGGTGGTAATGCTAAAGTGCATAACTTAGTATAGTATTATGGGCATGGTCATAATTTCAACCTTTCTCATTATTCAAACAATAGTCGCAAATGATTTAGCATTGTTTGTTAATTTGTTATAAATTTGTTTTACAGACAATATTTTGTACCTATGTGTGGTGACTGTGGACTAGTGATGAGTTGATGTAATTATGGTTCAGAAATTATTTTAAAACACTTTAAGTAACTTTTCCTTTCAGCTTTAAATACCACTCTGACATGAACAAATAAGTTAGTAACAATTTTGCCCTGCATTAATTGTAGAGGGGGAAAATAGTGTTAGGTGCATCAGAATATTTTTTTGCTCCAGATATGGTTTTTTATTACCAGTTAGTACTGCAAAATAACTGCACTTCCTAGGTGTATTTCCACCTTTCCCCTTCCATTTTGTAAAATTTTTACAGTTTCCTTTGTATTTTCGGTTAAAGATCATTAAGATGTTTAAGATTTTCTGTAGATCATAAATTATATATTAACCAAGTAGTATGTATAAATGCGTGACAAAGGCCACTAGGAAACTAATTACGTATTAAAAATAAGACAGACATACATATACAGATCGGTACTTGTAGAAACTAAACACACGCACACAGTTTGGTTGACATTTTTGTGCGGAAGCGCGGTCGCAATGGTTTTGTTAGCTTAAGCGAGCTTCATCTGTTGAGTACCTAAATGTGTTGTACAAACTGTGTGTTTTTGCTTTCTACAAGTACCAATCTGTGAGTACTTGTGTGTCTGTCTTATTTTTATTATGAAAGTAGTATGTTTGTTTTTCATGAAGATATTGTGACTGCTTGGAAAAAAGAAATCCTAGGTAACAACATACCTAGTTATCGTTGAAACAAGAAAACTGCATCTGTGTTATTGAAACTATACTGAAGTTCCTTTATTATGTCTTGATTTTCAAAAGTGAAAAGGTTATGAAATGGGAGGAAATGTGTTATCTCAATATATGCAAAATACAATCTAAATATAATGAAATGAAGTACGATGTTAAAAGGTTGCAGTGAATGCCAAATCTAAAACAGTAAGGGAAACTGTTAAGTCCAGGAAAATAGCTGGCGGATTGTAAGAACAATTTATTTGTGTCACTCTGCTTCCCAAAGGGTCACACTGAGTCAATGAACAAAATTTTTAAACGTTGCACCCACATGCTTGCACCTACAAATTTTGAAGAAATCTTAATACTTTTTTTACAGCTGCATTCTTACTTATAAGTGTTTTAAAAACAAACATCAATGTTGATTATTAATATTATTTTTACATTCTTTATCACATTACTTGGTAAGTTTTATAATTCTACTTTTTCTGATCAACCAGGCATTCTAGGTGGTGGTGGTCTGGAGCTAAACATTTTTGGGGACCTAATTTGGACAAAAAGTACTTTGGGTGGCAGCTTAGATAAAAACGTAATAAATATTTGGTATAAAAATTACAAGTTCAGAAGAAGAGTGCGGGAAAAGTAGGGCGAATGCTTGCCACCGGGCACTTCTGTACCCAATTGCAGCTATAATAATAATAATAATAATAATCATCCACAGCCTGGAACACTCCCCGGCATTCATTTGCTGATCATCCAAAGTACTACAAATAAGAGGAATGGAGGAATGAAATGGCCTGTAGCCACTGTTAAACAATTTTTTACTAGGCAAACTTTTCACTGCAATTTTATTTTGCGACATAGTTTAAGCTCTTGTTATAATTAGTTTCACAGAAATTGGTACTTTTACACAAACTGTTACTTTATTTTCGTAGCGGAAATTTTGTATATAGGAGAGTTATTAGACTACTGTGTCTAATTAAACACTACATATATAACTCCCGGAAAAAAAGCATTAAAATATTAGCATTACGAATCACGATTTTCAATAGCGCGTAGTTGACCGACGTTATAAAGTTATGAAAATAATCTTTCAAAACAATAACAAACATAACCTATCAAACATCAACATTAGCCATTTTCTTGAACTGTGCACATAAATTCTTTATAACGTTGGAAAAATGTTTTATAATACCTACATCTCTCATCGAGTTTTTAAAAAACGCTGCCAAGTATGTGTAATTATCATTTAAATGCAATTAACTAAAAAAAGTTCATAAAGCACAATGTTAAAACCGGACCACTGTCTTGTGGCGCCAACGGCAGTTTTATGAACTAAATCCGTCAATAAGGGGGTCAAGAAAATACGCTTGTGTCCAGCTCCAGACCTGGTTTCTATGGGCGCGGTTACACGGGACCCTGAACTACTTCAGGTGAACATGTTTAAGTAAACACGTTTACAAACGCGAAAGTGTGCGGTTACACGGTAGTTGCTGAAAAGTGTGTTTAGCTCTAAAACCGATTGTCTACTGTCAACGAATGACTGTGTTGTTGATCTCTATTTTGTAATTGTATCCAGAAAACGCGGGATTTTCTCACTTGTTTATACAGCATTATCAGCAGAAATGAAATGTGTTTACATATTGCTCAATATTTTTTTACAAATCGGGAATTCAAACATGCACAGTAAAATTTTTAAACTTATTTTTTATTATTTTTTGAGCGAGAGTACCTATCTCAGTATTAAGAAAATTAAGGTCAGGATAAATTAAAAAATATGTATAATTATCTGTTGGTTTTTTTGTTGCATTCGGTAAAGTATTACTCGAACTTGTGCCAGAAACACTTTCCATCTAGAATTTCTGCAAAAGACTGTTTATATTCTAACCAGCCAATCAGAGGCTAATGTAGAAGATATGTCGATCTGAACTACTTTGCCAACCTGTTTAAGTTAAATGAGAAATGGCCTCGAACGAAACATGTTCAGACTGTGTGTAACCGCACTCAACAGCTGAACATGTTCACCTGAAGTAGTTCAGACTCCCGTGTAACCGCGCCCTAAGACCGTGGTTGCAGTCACGTCGAATTTTTTTTTTTTTTGTGGCCTACAGCTCACGCATCAGCCAGAGGGTTAATTTTTCCTAGATCAAATCTTTTTATAAAATCATTATAAAATATCTGCAAGGTAATGTGAAACCCATGTCTTACCCAGGAATTGAACCCAGGAACTCTCGCACCGTATACCGGTGTGCATCCGACTGCACTACGGAGGTCAGCACGGCACGACTTGTAACTGCATATCGTAGAGCCAGTGGGCCTATTCTTGACACTGTGGAAATAATTCCAATAGCTTTTTATTTTTTATTTTAATTATGGACTCCAGCAGAAAGCCAATGACCAAGGCTTGAAGAATAGAAGATTATTGTTGAAAGATACATTGAGATACTACTTTATAAGTATTCGTATAAATCTAAGCGATCTGTCGGGATAGGGGTCGATAATAAAATTTTTTTAGGAAATCTCCGATGAAAGTAGGGATTACTGGAAATTATATGGATCCATTGTGATGGAGGAGAAAGAAGGAAATAGCGTGGTAAATAGCAAAAGGAGCACCTATTACCGTATCCGGGAATTTCATTTGGAATAATAGTCTTAACTCCATTAACTCCCAAAACAGACTTGTCATATCAGCAAATTGTGGGCATTCTAACAAGAAATGATTAATGTGGCTGATTGCACTCAACAGGAACATATTAGGTTTTTCATAATGTTAATTTTAGCAAGATGGGCAGGAGAAAAATTATGATTGGAATAGATGCGAAAAAAAAGTATGTCGATCAAAAGAGTTGGCCTTCTGGAGGTGTTGAGGGTCTAATGTCGGGTGTAATAAAATATATAAAGAAGGATGTGCTTCCCGGTGAGTGATCGAATCCATTTCCAATTTTTGTAAAATCAACTGTTTGAGACATGTGTTGACGCCGTCCCCACTACCTCTACACGTTTTTCCGTGATTTTTTTATGGTTCGTGATCTCAGGGTAGGTTCGGCCTTGTGGCTAGAGGTAGGGGTTAACACAGTAGGATCCCCGAGCTGTTATGGACACTCGGGACGCCTGAAGAAGAACACAAAATTACTGATTGGTGCCTGATGAGTTTATTACGGCACAGCCCTATACATAGTGCTGCCCGTCCTGGCCGTAACAGTTGTCCCGAATTGAATAGTCTCACGCGCAGCCACTTTCTCAGTGGCGGTTCACGATTTTACTACGCGTGAAGAACATACTCTTGCACATTATGCGATGGTTACAGAATAAACCCTAACATGACATATTATACCCTGACAAATAAAACACTTTGTCATGTCCACCATTTTGGCCTCGGCTGGTATAATAGCACAAGCCCCAGGTGCGCCACCCCTCCTACACACTCTATGGGCAGGACATTTAGTTCGCCACCCGCCCCTAGATGGCAGACAAAGGGGAATGTAAAGTAAGGTGACTTTGTCTACCTGCCCCGTCTAACTCAGGGCAAATATGTAAATATATGGTGTTGTGACAAGAAACTGTTAATGATACAAGTGAATGTAAAGAGTTTTGTAAGTCGAATATGTATGCACAGGAAGGGTGCAGATGTGCCCTCCCTACTGAATATGTACATATTTTGTATATTTACCCTGGCTGAGCTAAGCCAGGCAGAAAGCTCTTCCCAGTATTTCTGGGCCAATAAACATGACTGAAAACTTGAGCAGTATTTTTTTAGGCGAGGACCGCTCCTCCCCCTTCCTTCCTCTGGTAGGCAGCGACCTCTCTGCAGGACCGCTCCTCCTCCTTCCTTCCTTCTCTGGTAGGCAGCGACCTCTCTGCAGGACCGCTCCTCCTCCTTCCCTCCTCCTCTGGTAGGCAGCGACCTCTCTGGGGGACCGCTCCTACCACTCCCTGGTCTTGGGCAGCGACCCCTGCTCGGGGATCGCTCCTGCTCCTCCCTGTGCCCCTCTCAGAAGCCCGGGACAAGTCAACTTCACTATTACACATTACATATTACACTGGGCTAATGACACGTAGGCCCCTAATTCCGGCGACTCTACCTGACTCTTACACTTGTCCCAGATATTGACTCGTTAGTAAGTTTGGTGGCACGTGTCGCCTACTGGCTGCCCCGTGCGGGCTGAAACTATTTAGCTGGTCGGATAGGTTGTTGCGTGAAGCGCCGAAGTAACTTCTCGTAGATTCCCCACAGTACTTACGTGTAATGCTGAACACTCGTCTTGGAGCACCGAATAATTTAAGTGAAATACCACATGGTAAATTGAGGCCGACCACGGAACTGTACGAAAAAGATTGAGAAAGATTACGACTATAGAAACTACATGTCGGTGAAAACAAAAGTTGCTGGTTCCGTGTTGCGCGGAAACTGCCGGTCTCTACGAGCTCCAGAAGGATACTGCCGCTCTCCCAGCACGCGACCCCCCCTCCCCAGCCAACCCTCCCATGGAAATGTGTGATTTTCGCGGGAAACCGAACCAGCCATGTTCGGGACAAGGCGCACAGTGAAACATAATTTTTGAGAGGACTGAAATATTAAATGATGAAAATAATGTCTAATAAAAACCTGTGGAAAATATACATAATTACATTTGTTGTAGTTCGACAGAGGGATATGCCACACCCGGCCGGATCCTTCCGCCGACATAGCACTTGTTGCCTGGCGTTCGCCTCGTTGCACGATCTACACTTTAGTGCGCGCACGAGCGCGTTCAGTGCACACGCCTTTGTGAGACGTTGATGAGGCATAGCGGTCTATGCGACATAGAGGAGCATTGGCGGTCGGCGTCAGTGTAAAGACACATTATAGAAATATCGTTAGTTAATTTGCCTTCCCGCGATGTTATTCTAGCTAGGTTGGCAATAGTTTCATTTCCAGGAATAACAAAGTGACCTGAAAAACAAAAAATTTAAATATACGCCCTAAATTATACTTTTGTAGACATACATTTCCCAAATCAAAAGTTCTGATGGACGATAAAATGATGAGATGGATTGAATGAAACTGTGCGAGATCATATGTATGACCATATTCTACAGCTCCTGTTTAAAGCTTGCCGTCGTCCGGGGTCTCGGGCTCGAGTCCCGGTGTGGCTCCTAGTGGGAAAAGGCGGTTCTTGATCTGTGTTGTCCGGGTGGGCGCCAGACTAGCTCGTTTCTAGTCGTGAATTTGGGGTCGTGGATGTATGTGCCCCTGCGTGGCCCACTAGGGCCGGCGGCGGTGTTGCGTGAGATGATTTTAAATAAGAGACGTGGAGTTGAGGTGGTGGTGTCGTACCTTTTATTCAGAGGAGCGAGTCGTACACAATACAACACTCTACAGAGGTCCCCGGGGGGTTGTTACTTGTTATTCCGTGGCGCCGTATTGTTTGTGTTCCGCGTTACGTGGCCTCGGATGCTGTTATGTCTCAGACGTCTCACTGGGTACGCAGGTAACGTAATTTCGTAACACAAAGGCGGGACACAAAATACGCTGAATTAAGGGGGCGCGTACAGGTTACGTGGCACTCGTTACTCGGGTAACGTAAGTTAGCAATACAAAATACGGGATACAAAAATACACTGAATTAAGGGGGTGCGCACAAGTTACGTGGCACTCGTTACTCGGGTAACGTAAGTTAGCAATACAAAACACGGGATACAAAAATACACTGGATTAAGGGGGCGCGCACAAGTTACGTGGCACTCGTTACTCGGGTAACGTAAGTTAGCAGTACAAAATACGGGATACAAAAATACACTGAATTAAGGGGGCGGGCGATTGGAGACGGCCAATCCCGTATGCAAATGTCTCGGCGCGGGTGTTGTGCCCACTGTGGTGAAACACGCACCGCAATTAAGTTTGTCCAAGTTCCCTTGCGGGTTTGTGGTCAGCGCCGTGCGCGTGACCTTAAATAAAGTTCTGTACGTTGCGGGAGACGGCCCGTGCCGTATGCTGAAGAGCAGCCCCGTTGACCAAGTGTGGTGCGGGGTGTCCTTAAGTTGATGCGGCCGGATTAGGTCCTGGACCGAAAAAAGGGACCGGGTACTCACGGAGAGGTTAAGTAATAAAGGGGGTTTTGTTAATTAGTGACTATATTTACCGGACGTTACTTTCAATGTAGACAAAGGATGTTGCCTCTCCGTGGGACGTAGGTCCGCCCCGGTCCATGAGCTGCGCTGAACTGCCGAACTGGCATGGCGTTCGAGGGAGGCTCGGCCTCTCTCGCGCCAGGCGTGACCTCATTACGCTAGACTCCAAACGGGTGTGTCTGGAAGAGATTTTATTGTCGCTAAAATCCTAATTTAATGTTTCAGGAGGAATGGGTACGGTTCTTCTCTTGTCTACTCAGGTTTCCGCGGTTTTGCCTTTAATTGCTGTTCGGCTCGCCTGACTCGGGTGGGCCATGGCCAGGGGTGTGTTCCGTTAGCGGGAGCGTATACTGGCGGGTGCAGGTCGGGCTCTGGGGTGGTCGTCGGCCAGACGACGTCAAGCTGTATTGGACCGCTTAGTAAATTGAGAAAGTTTCTCCTTGGAATATGGTGCAATAAGAAGGCTATATATAGAGTTCCGATTGTTTTGAGGAAGAGAGAAAAAGGCCAAACCCACTTGTACTCCGTCTATCGAGGCACCCATAAACATTTGGTGGAAACAGGTCAAATAGTGGAGAGTTTCGAGGGGTTCAATTATCTTTATATTTGGTTTATGGGATTGAGCTCCAATCTAGATACACTCCGAGGTATTTAATTTTACTTCTTATGGTAAGGAATACCGATTATGTTTAGAGGGAGTGTCCATAGTATAATTGTGAATTATATTGGCAATAAGGCATATCGGTAATAATAATAAAAATAATGCATGTTTGACTTATCCCTACCCCTCTCCACAAATAAAATCAAAGTATTTGAGCGGAATAACATAGAAGTGTCCATCAACGTCTACAGCATTGACGAGGACAACAAGGTCGCGCCTGTGCGTGTGGGGAAGGAGGAAAAACATCATCATTTCGACCTCCTCATGCAGTCAACCGAGGACAATAATTCGCATTTCAGTTATATAAAGAACTTTTCAAGACTCGTCCGGCCTCAGATCACAGCCCACACAGAAAGAATCCATGTCTCCAAGAGGTGCTTCACCTATTATGATGACCAGCACCGAGTTTCAGGACTGTCAGGTAAGCAGTGTGTTGTGTCCTATATTTGCCCTCGGCCTCCTCTCTCTGCAACCAACATGGCCGCCTCGCAAAGAAAGCCGTATCCCAACAGGCTTCTCTACACCAGCCGTGGGATATAGGCTACGAGTGGTGCCACAAACATACCATAGATGGCAGCAAGCATTTTTGAACGTTATAACAGTGCATATGGATTTATTAATGACAGTATAATATAAAATGTGTGTCAGTGCATGGCAAAATCCACACGCCTCTAAATACAGACATCACGACACTTTCATGCATCAGTTAGCCAACTAACTGAGGGGAAAGGGTGACCTCCCCCCGCCTGACATCTACACTATTAAAAATAGAGCCAAGCAACAAGCAGCAGCTATTTTACTTCTTTCTGGACTGTGAGTCACCTTTAATCTTAAAATCGCACACTTCGCGCCCCGCTGTCGTTTCCAATGATTCGAACAAAGTGACGGGGTCGCACTATTTATATTGGCAACCACATAGCGAGTTATGGGAACGTAAGAGTTCCTGGTATCTCTGTCACACACTCCCGGCCGAGCATATGAGGAAACGGCGGCAGCGGCCTAGCCAGAGATCCCTACCCCAGAGAAATCTGGGAGAAATAAAGCAGATAGTTGGAAACTGGGTTATTGCTTTCTGCTCACCTCTCCTCTTCCTTCCTCTGGAGCGGCCCTTGGGTGCTCGCTCTAGGAGCCCCACTTCCCCTCCCCTTGGAGCAGCCTTCGGGTGCTCGCTTTAAGGCACCAACTAACGCCCCTTCCTCGCACTGTACCTGACCACACCCCTCCTCTACCCCTGGCCCAGCAAAAGGGCAGGTTAGTGCCTATATCTGTGAGTTAAGGAGCAGCTGCCAGCCTACCAGTGGGCCTTTCGCCCCACCTCACGCCACTCCATCACCCGACGCTGTTGCCGGGACACGTCAATTGTCTCGACGCGCACAAGAAATTCTGCAACACCCATGCTCCCGTGCGCGTCGAGATGCCAGAGCCAGACAAGAATGGCCAGCCCCCAGTCCTGGAGTTCAGAAATCACCACCACATGTCCAAGATGCCCGTCACGAGGAAGGGTGTGTCCCCGTACAACGATGTTTCCAGCTGGGAGAAACTGGACGAGCCGCAACTGCCACCAACCGTGGGGTGGTCGTCACCCCTCCTACCCATTCCCCCTCCTTGCCCTTTAGATACAGCACGATTCCTTCTCCTTCCAACTGGTATTAACCTAGTGACGCCGACCGCCAATGCTCCTCTGTCGCATAGACCGCTATGCCTCATCAACGTCTCGTAAAAACGTGTGCATCGAACGCGCTCGTGCGCGCAGCAAAGTGAAGTGCGTGCGACGAGGCGAACGCCATGCAACGAGTGCTGCGCCGGCGGAAGGATCCGGCCGGGTGTGGCATGTCCCTCCGCCGCACTACAACAAATTATTTTAATTATGTTTTCCACAGGTTTTTATTAAACATTATTTTCCATTAATTAATAATTCAGTCTTTGCAAAATCATGTTTCACTGTGCGATTTGTCCCGAACTGGCCGGTTCAGTTTCCCGCGAAATTCACACGTTTCCGCGGGTGGGCTGGCGGGGGAGGGGGGTCGCACGCGGCGACACCGGCAGTGTCCTTCGAGAGCTCAACCAGGCCGGCAGCCTGCGCGCATCGCGGAACCTTCAACCTATGCATTCACCGACATGTAGTTTTCAATAGTGTAATTTCTTTTCAACCTTTTACGTACAGTTCCGCGGTCGGCCTAAATCTACCATGAGGTACTTAACTTAATTCAATCAGTGCTCCAAGATGAGTGTTCTACGTCATACGTAAGTACTGTGGGGAGTTTATGTGGAGTTACGTCGGCGCTTCACGCCCAACCTAGCCTACCGGCTACATAGTTTTGGCCCGCACGGGGCAGCCAGCAGGCGACGCGTGCCATCAAACTTAATAACGAGTCAGTCCCTGGGACACACCTAGACACCACGTAGAGTCGCCGGAGACACGGGCCTACGTGCTGCTAGCCCAGTTTATTTAGTGCTAGGTAATAGTGTAGTATATTGTGCGTCAAGATATTGTGTGCCATGTCAGAGTGTATTTTTGTAACTATCGCGTCACGTGTACAAGTCCGCCCCTCACGCGCATTAAAACCGTGAGCCGCCACTGAGGAAGTGAGCTGCGCGTGTGACTAGTCGCGTCGGGCAAACGGTTACGGCCAGAACGGGCAGCACCATGTATTGGGCTGTGCTGTATTAAATTCACTAACTAAATTTTGTGTTATTCTTCAGGCGTCCCGAGTGGCCATAACAGGTCGGGGGGCCCTACTGCGTTGACCCCTACCTCTAGCCACAAGGCCGAATCCTCCCTGAGATCACGAACCCAAACCAAAATCACGTCTAAATAATCAGAGGTAGCGGGGACGGCGTCACTAGTTTAATCTTTGGAAAGATGATACTATTTCTAGGGATGATAGTTTCACAGATTTATTTCGAAAAGAAAAAAATATTACATTTTTTCACTCATAAGTTTATTCATGGAGTTAAGAATTTTCGGTAGATGATAAGCTGTGAAGTAACGTTTTAACCTTACCACAGACATATTTTCCCGCTTAAATTATTGCGGAAATATTGCTTGATAATGTCTTGTGATGGTTAATAAGCATGCATTTGAATCACTGACATGAATATTAGTCCATTTCATTTTTAAAAACATCATTTAAACTGTTTCCATATCATCGCAAACATTACATTTTAGCTATTGTTTTGGGCGTCTTACCAACATGTCCCAACAATTATATGAGAAAAAAAAACTGCTTCACAAACTTAAAATGTAATAATATAGACGTGGTTAACCTTGAATTTATCTATAATATTAATAATTGTGGTTGTATAATTATTGGTTTTAAGCAGTAATTTTATATTTTGTAGTTAAAAGTGGAGTTATTTTTTTTTCTATTTTTTAAATCGTTAGTTGCTAATGCCTAATATTTGACTGTTGTGTTTAAAGTTTTGTACTCTTTATTCTATGGTGTAAAATTTGAACCGTTAAACTGCGTTGAACAAGTTACGGGTATTAATACGAATTAATTTTGTTATTAATTTTTTATATATGACAGTAATAACACTCAAGCAGTAAAATATTGGTAAGTGTCTTGTTTTAAATTTTTTCTCACAGCTGTAAGTATTTTTTAGTAAGTTTTTGTAATTGTTATGTTTTTATGTTGCGTCAGTTTTGTATTCCGAATGTGTAGTCCTAATTTGGCATATAACCCCATTCGATTGTGGCATATATAAAATTCAAGTACCTACCCATTTACAATAATATTCCTGGCTTTGGTTCAATGCAACAATACTAAAAATGCGATTTTGAAAACAACTATACTGCTAGTCTGAAAGACAGTTTTTTTTTTCTAATGAAAAACATATTTTGCTAGCCGATTTAGTACCTATAGCGCACAGGTGTGTTCACTGGGCGATAGAGCTGTTGCCATGCTGTGGGAAAACTACGGTTATTCTTAAAGTATTGATAAGTTGATATACCATTAGGTACTTGTGACTGCTTCCTTACCTAAATATAGTGAGTGTAAAAATTATTTGTACACTGAGCTTTTTTTACAAAAAATAGTGTATCTCTATCGAAGAATTTGATAAACAAATATAATTTCGTCTTCTCTTCATATGATTGAAAAAAAAACTAATGAATAAGAATTTTTTAGTTTATGGAACAAAGAAATAACTAAATATAGTTATTTCGGGAAGTACATAAAGTATTTGTACATTTTGAGACCAAGGACAACATTCAATGTTAGGTCGGGAACACTGTTCGTTTATTTGTTTACACTTTTGGTTTGTCCTTCCCACCATATCTAATGATGAAAATTCCATCTTTCATTGTTTTTTTTTACTTGTAGAAAATGGGTTTTAAAGAAAAAGAAACCACAGAGGAGGAAAGAAAAAATATTATTAGGCTTCATAATCAATGCAAAAGTCTTGCGCTAATTTCAACGATCATCGGTCAAGCCCGTTCAACAATTCAATCCATAATCAATCAATTTGGCATGCGGAAAACAGTAAAAAATGTGCACATACGTGGTCAACCACACACTCTTTCTTGTACCAATGAAAGATTTATTGTGCGTCTTATTTAAAAAAAAACTATAATATCTGCTCCGACGATTGCTGCTACCATGCAAGATCGAAATACAAAAGTTTCAATTAGTACAGTTTGAAATATCTTGCGGAAATCATTGTCAAGTCATGGTGAAAACTTTTTTGTCAAAAAAAATAATCACGAAAAACAATTTGAATTCATCAAAAAATACAGACATAAAGATTCTCAGATGAAAGTAAATTTAATCTTTTCGGATCAGATGGGAGGCGTACAGTGTGGTAAAAAAAATCTCCGAACTGTGTCCAAGTAATTTGATACAGACTGTCAAACACAGTGGTGGTTTGGTAATGGTGTAAGGGTTTATGAGTGCTGCAGGAGTCGGAAAGTTACATTTATTGATGAAACAATGAACTATAAGATGTACATTAACATTAAAAAAAAAATACCAGCGAGTGCCGAAAAACTTGGACTTGAAAGTAATTTTACATTTCAACAGGACAACGATCCTAAGCACACAGCTTATAATACTAAAAAATTGGCTATTGTATAATGTACCCGGCCAATTGCTTACTCCTCCCCAATCCCCGGACCTAAATCCTATTAAGCATTTTTGGAGTGTTTTAGAAAATTTAATCAGGGAAAGACAAGCTTTGAATTGCGCGGAGTTCGAGGTTTTACAAAAAGAATGGGAATAAATTTCTCCTACCATCACAAAAAATCTTGTTGATTTGATGCCACAAAGACTGCAGCCAGTAATCGATGCGAAAGGATACCCAAAAAAATATTAATTTCATTTTTATAAAGAACAAATGACTGTAGAAATACTTTTTGTACTACCCAAAATCACTTCATTTGGTTATTATTTTTTTTTGAAAAGGAAAATATTCTTATTCGGTGGTTTTTTCATTCAATGTTATCAAGAAAAGAAGAATTGATACCCTTTATTTTTGTTTAATGTATTGTTCGATAGAATTACATTATTTTTTGTAAAAAAGCTCAGTGTAAAAATACTTTTTATACATACTGTATGTGATCCAAGGATGGTAAATATCTTACTTCACGGCTTTTCTGTGTATTGCAGGTGCCGCCACCATTAGTTGTTTACCCATGTTTGTTTTTGTACTTGTTCTAAAGTTCTACAATTATTATGAATGGTCGATTACGTAAGGCTAGCTACATTAAAAATACTTTTAAACTTTGTGGATGGTTGGTTGTGTTAGTACAGATACATTAAAAATACTATAATATATTTATAATGGTTGCTTAGGAATTAAGAATTTAAGATGTAGCTCTCTTGCCCTTCCCAACTGTTCACTTGAATTTACAGTGTTTTTACTGTCACTATACTAAACCAACCAACCGTCAACAATATTTTAAAGTGTTTATAACATTGCTAACCTAAGGTAACATGATTTCCCAGTATTTTTAATGTTGCCATTCTAACTCAACCAATAGTTCTCAATATTTTAAAGTAAGTTTTACGTTGTTAATGTAACCTATGAATTTTTCGTTTCTACATGATTCAAAACACTACTTTAAATGAAGTGTAAAAAAAATTACTTTTTAATTCAATGATATTTTTACTGCCTAAGATTGTTAGTTTTTCTATATTTTTGTTATGTCCAGAACCTTTTGACATACTAAATTAAAACAGCAAGAAGCATCATATACTACAGGATCAATTATACAGCATTATGCCATCAGAATCAAAGGCTAAACGTGGCTGTGTGATACGGAACAATTATCCTTGTTTGTTTCAGTTGTGATGGACGAGAGAGTAGATAAAGTGGCTGGGTTGGGTGTGGAACTCATCGATCTGACTGATGAGACCCTTATGTCTACACCGGTGCCGCAAGCAACTTCCACAGCACAGCGGAAGTTTGCATACAGGTGTGTCTTCAGTTCAAGATTTTATAGTTGAAAATGTCAGCTTCATATTGATTTTTACAGTGTTTTAACTGGTATTGTTATAATCTGTATAAAGACTGTTTCTTGGCAAACTTTGAGTAATATCTGTTTCACGTGTTGCCTAAACCAGATAATTGGGGGGGGGGGGGGGGGGGGGTTAGGTGAAAAACTCACAATTCAAAATAAATAATCCCAACAAACAAATCATAAGATGATATAATGGTCTTGTTCAGGTATAGAACAATTCTAGTTAAAACACACAAGAGGCAGTATAACAACTGACAGTATTTTCATAACAACATACCTAGTAATTGACTTATTTGGATTGAATGAATCAATTACCAAATGTATAAATATTACAGGAGGGTATTAACCACAGAATTAATCACAAAGTACAATATAATAGCAATAAAACAACTCAAGTAAAGCTCATTATTATACAAATACAACTTTAGGCCACAATTCACACATCTTAAACTCTTTAAGAACAGGCCCACTATAGTGTTACGAAATAGTGTTACGAACGCGGGAGACAATGCCACGACACGTTTCAGTAACTGGAGCAGCCACTGACGTCACGCACGCAAAACTTCGGGGATTAGAGCTGCCTGGCCTTGCCACTCCCCTGCCCTTGCGTCCTCCTTCCTGAGCACTGTTTTCTATCCCTGGTATAGAGTTACTTTGAAAAGAACCCATAGAAGTATAATATTGGTTTCACATGTTTTATTTTCACTCTCTATGTTAAATATCTTTGCTGTATTATGAAAGTTAATTGCAACCTTTTTCTCTATGAGTATTTCAATTTGTCTTATACTTTAATTTTATTACTTTCTCGGAGTAAAATTTTATTAAGGCCTTGTTTGGTAATGACCAATGAAAAATTACGTTACCACAATTCTGTATTGTCTCTACGATATAACACTTAATAGATGATAATTCATTGGCAGCTAGATGTGGAATAAATTTTCCTTTTTACATTTTTTTTACGATTTCGAGCAATATATCGCCGAGCAAGAGACAGAATATTGAACTGTTTGAAATTTGGAAAGTGAGTTTTTGTTCAACTTTCGTCCGAGCTAGACTCATTATAGAGCTAAGCTCCAGAAGATAGAGAAAGCTAAATGGAAAGATCGTCGTAAAATTTCAATATTAAGGTAAAGGAGTTTCAGTAGAGAGTTAATATATTTATATGATTTAATTTTTGTCAGCACTACGATGTTTGAGAAGAGGTAGTGACCGCCCTTGACGAATTATACTTCAAGATCGACGTGATACAGGCAATAGTAATTGGCCTTATATTTGAGAGTATATTCAAATCCGATGAAGTAAAAAGAAGAATATCAGTCCCACGACGCGGAAGGAAGGATGCCCGCTACTTAAGGAGACATTACAGATTAGGAGACCCGAGTTCAGCGCCCACATCACCACAATGCTGAAGGAAGGATGCCGGTTTTCTAGAGGAGACAACGCGAACCCCGGACCCTGGAGTGCAGCATCCACCACGACAACGCGGGTCGATCAACGTCTGTTACGAAAAAGAGAGAACCAGGGCCGTGACTAGGGAAAGACCGCAGTGATTGCTTTACCAGTAAGACAGAAGGAGACCACCGATAAGTAATGTATTCTCGATCAGTTCCAAATTGAGACATGGATCACTGAGGTTTGTCTTCCAACCACAAATTACTCGAAGTTGCCCAACAAGGAGTCTGTTTTAATAATTGAGTAAAACTTACAACACTAAGTACCTTATTTCACTAACAAGCCAATCAAAAGGAAATTTTGCATAAGTAAATGATGATGTCTTAGAACGTCAACACAATTAGTTTCATTGAGATATTTTCTTATTTAACTGATATTCAGTAAAAGACAATGTTAATGAGCCAATCGAGTCATGACAATAATAATCAGTTTCAAGACCAGAGGATCCTTTTTGCACTAAAGTAAAGACTGAGACACTAGTTGGCATAAATATTGTTTTTTTAAAAAACAAAACAAAATAGTGATATTTGAATAGCAAGTTGTAATTTATCGTAAAATTTGTTAATCAAACCAAAAAGTATTTACTTTATTGATGTTGAATTTACTTGAACTAAACTAAAGACTCAAATACTAGAGATATCATTTTATAAATAAAAACCAATGATATCACTAAAATATGATATACTGTAATACTTGTAATGTGTGGATATTTGTCTTGTGCAGTGTAAGTTTGCATGTCCATGTAAATAAGTACATTGTCACCATTGAAACACACGTTCAGATACAAGTAAAATAATTTTAAACAGTTTTTCTTTACTTTCAAGTAACTGTCGCTGCAACACTGTTTAAACACTATAATACTTAAATTCTATTCATTCATAGATATTGAAATCACTAGTAGAGTTTTGTAAGAAAGTCAAATTACGTATCAGAAACACCACTTTTATTATTTTTAATATTTATATTATTACTCAAAGAAACTGATTACTCATCTTAGAGGCTTAATATCATATATTTAATATCATTATTTCTATGAATATAAACTATACATAGTTTATAGTTTCATACTGGGTAGCCTGGGAATTCCGTAGGCGTAGAGACCACCATGTGGTGTGGTGTGAAAAAGCGCTGATGTTCTGGACACTTTGAGCGTTGGGTCGGCACGGGATGATGTAACACATCACAACCAATCCAGTCAGTTCCAGAAAGAGCATTGGGTATAAAAGCGGTTACTCCGGCCTCCAGGGGAGTTACAACAGGCGAGTTGAGTGAAGTGTGAATTCAGCGAGCAGCGCAGATGCTGAGTGATGGGACTGAACGTTTGTGACAGAGTGGTGCGAGACTGTGTGTGTAAACAGGTGCAAGGTAAGGGGCGAACCTCTGTTGAGCCTAGCTCCAGCAAGGAATGTTAACTGTGGATTGGACAGATACTTAGTGATTTTTGCACAGACAATGTGGTGATTAAATTAGTATTGTAAATGTAAGTAACAAATAAAACTTACAAAATTAATTGGGCTACCCTTACAAACCAGTTTTTCCCACTCGTAACAATAGGTACTTAATATTGATCACTAACATTTTTAAAAAATATTAAAATATTTATAAATTATAGAAAACTGCATTTAAAGTTTAAAGACTCAAACAGGTGGGCGGGTGGTTGGGGGAGGGGAGTAGGTGCGTACGCGCGCATGCTCAGGGTTCAGCATACATTTGTAGAAAAAGTTACGATAAAGGTAGAGTTTTGCCTTGCATGGACACCCAAGATTTGAGTGGGCTTCAAAACATTGAATTCCAATTCAGTTCTCATAAATTGTAGCCTCCTTAGAACCACAGCTCTAGGAAATTACATTGGCATGCACACCAAAGATACACAAATGTAGCCTCGTGCTAGAACGAGGATGCAGAGGGTTTACGAGTTTGGTCTTGACCGTAGTTATAGCGTAGAAGTACAGATCGTAGTTGGCAGGCCAGCGTTCGTGGCGGGGTATTATAAACAAAATTTAAATTACCGCTTTGTAGAGTCAGCTAGTTTAAATATTGAAATTATTTAATGTATTTAATAATTTCGGTTTCTCTAGCCTACCTCTCTCAGTTTTAAGAATTGTATCTAGGATCTTCTGTCTGAAAGTCAAAGTAAAGTGTGTCAAAAGTATGTTAGATACTAATATTGTGACTACACCTTGTAATAACGTGTAAACAAATTCAAATGTAATATTTATATTTGTGTGTAATGTTTATGAAGATGGTGACAATACACTTTGACATGCACAAAATCACACTTTATATAAATAAACTTAACTAAAATAATTTATTTTAAACTACAGATGGAATTTGTTATTACTCTCAACTTCAAAGCATCTAACAATTCTTTCACTTGTGTGAATTATCTTTACAATCAAATGTTAATTATTTGGATGTTATTTATTTTAACTAACTTCAGTCCGGTAGAGCGTGGACTACTGGGTACGTAACTTGCAGTACCAGTCAACCAAAATAGCAATACGTTCTTCCAATATCAAATTCCATCTATACTAGCTAATATTATGTAGTTCGGGATCGCAATTACGGAATTTGATTTGTAAATCTAAAGATGAACAAGTTAATCGGTTTTTCTGTACAAAGAATATGCTCTATAATATAAAAGATTCTAGTTCTGCAAAAATGTTCGTCTTGTTTAAATTGTAATTCGTTAGGGTACTTCTATATTCAGCGAGTCTTCGAGTGATGGGGTAAGGGACCAAACCTTGCTGCAGGATACCCACGAGACGTGTAGGTTCTCGGAGAATCCTTGGTTCGACTCATCCAGGACTGCGAACTTGGTGTTGCTCCTCCGTTCTCTAGCGTGCGGCAGGAATACGCGCCGTCACGACTACATCCTTCAGACTATGGGCTGGACTGCGCGACGGTCATCCTTCCCGGGCTCGAACTGCGACTTTTCAATCTTCGACAGGACTCTTCTTTCTTCGGAATTGTAAACTGCATTTATTCTTCGTAGTTTCAAAGCAAATTAAAGTCATTTGACGATCTCTTGAACATGGGTATTTGTCGACTTCTCTTCTTAAGTAATTATTTAAAATCTTGACGTCTGAGTCTTATCTTCGTCGATTAAAATTATTATTTCCTTCAAAATCTCAGTCAATATTGGCATTAATAACCATTTTCAATCTTCTATAAATATTCAATTCTAAATTAATGTCAAAATCGTTGCGTTCTAGCTGTTGTCTTAATCAAGTCTCAATTCGTTCTAAAGAATATTTTTCCGTCACTAGTAAACGATTTTCTTTAGTTTGTTGATAAAACAAAACTAGTAAAATTACTAACCATTACTGACGTGTTCATCTTTAAATTAATAGTGGTTTCAAAAAATACTGCTATGCTAGCCTTGACAATATTTTAAAATAAAAATTAACATAGAGTAATACATAGACAAAACGATAACCAAAGAAATTTACAGTCTGAATTATCATAGATTACAAATATAAACATACGGAATAAAATGTAATTAAACATAATAAATATTAAAGGAAATTAAATATTTACTTTCTATAAAGTGTAAATATTGCCTTTATAGCTTTATCAAAAAAAAGGCAAACTATAAACACTGGCCTAACAAGTCTTGCATAAAGACTCACAAATGCAGATACGCAGACCACTCATACAAATAGTCAATTAGGCAAAGAAAACGAGCATGGATAGATAAAGAAAGTATAGAAAATAAAATAATAAAAAAAATAATTACATATCATTAATACCACTGGGCAAAAAAACTAGACGCCACACTGATCATACCCTAACCAGTCGCGTGCTTACACCAATCGATCGGCCTCAGTTACACAGAAAGCTTGGTGATACACAATCGAACCTCGAGACACACATGTCTACCAAATAACGCCACCACCGGGTAACGTGTGAAACAAAAAAAACAAAGCTTAAGCAAATACATATACTAAACTATACACGAGCCTGCGAGCAAGAACACCGTGTGGAGAAAAGACGGCCAATACAGTATTTTAAACTATCCAAGTCACGTGCGCAAGACAGACGTTATGTCCCTGGGGAAACCAAGCCAAAGTAAAGGAATCGTCCACAAACTTACCCGGGCTGAAAGCCCCACACATTCGGTGAGAAAATCCAGGCACGGCAAAAAAAAACCTTCTTTACCATGGAATTGTCTTTTACAACACAAACAAAAATTGTGCCTAACAGGCAAAAAGCATCCAAGATATGACACCGCGTACAGCTCTCGAGTGAGACCCCACCTCTGTACTCTCGCAAATTAAACTAGCACGTGGTTCCTCCAAACATTGACCCAGTGAAAGGCCACGCACTTAAGAAATGAAATTGTGAACGGTGAAAAATAGACTGACACAAATAAAACAACTTCAGTAAAGCTATACACGTTAATGCACTCCACGTTAAAGGCGAAAAACAAGAATACATGAAGGAGAATTACAAGCTAAGCCCTAGGTTGACAAAGTTACAATACCGTAGACGCGTGAAGCTAGACGCAGAATAAAAGGTGGAGCCTTTAAGCAAGATGGCGGCGAGAAGCTAAGTGAAGTTAACAGCCCGAAACTTACTAGACGAAAGAGAGTCGAAAATGGCGACCTGGCCTTAAATAAGCATACACAACCTCCCACTGCGCAGGCGTAGAAGGGGAAACTAAGGGGAAAAAGAATCACAAGGTACAAACACGTCACTATGACAAACGGCCTGGAGTGTTGAGCAGGGGTGGAGTGAAGGGTAGAGGGGACCAGAGGATGGCTAGCGTGCGGACTTCAACGATGCGGAGATATCCACTGCAAAATAAGTCATGCTGAGGTTTGGGATTGAATCCATGGCCATGCTCCATCATTGTGATAAATTAGTGGTCACTGGCATGAGGATACAGAAAGTTTGCATGTTTCATGTCACATTGATGGTCGCTAGACTTTTCTTATGATTTAAAAATGTGTTAAGCCTTTAGAAAAAAGCTTGCTCCTTCAGCACAGAAATATGTATTTTCTTTTGCTACATACAATTTAATACATAATAGCAAATTAGATCCTTAACTATGTGAGCAAGTATGTTGTTTGTTTAGTTTCAACAACTACCGTATTCCTTCCTGTATTTTGGTACTATCAAAATGCTAGTAGATGCCGGCCACTCTATACACTTATTGCAGGTTTTATTATTAATAGTATTTTTTGTAAGTAACTTGCATTGAAACACTAAAATTTTCAACATTTCACACAAACATTTTTTGCAATGATTTCATACACCATAATGTTTTGGTTAGTTTCAATATGTTGTAAGAGTTTTCCAATTTTTTTTTTAAATTTTAAATTTGACTGTGTTCACATTCAAATATATTAAGTATATTAATTTAGGTGATTAAGTATGTGCTCTTCTAAAAAAAATTAAAATAAATATTAAAAAATGCTGTTTTTAAAAGTCATTTCATTTGATGACTGTTAAATGTCATTGCAATATTCAAAAGAGTTTACTGTTTTCAACAGTTGGTTAAGTTAGCTATTGTGGCATGGGCCTGTCACTGTATTTTATTTTGTAATTTTTGAAATTTTTTCTGTTTTTTTAGCAATGTTAGTTTTATTTAATTACATTTATAGTTAAGTTTATTTAGTTTATTTGTTAATAATACAATTTTAATTACTTGTGGTAAATTTGGATCAAAAAATATCAAGTTAGCAACTACTTTGAAAAGACTGGAATGAGCTGGAAGCTCATAGAAGTGGCCGCCGCGCGACATGAGTTCAGAAGGTGTATGCTGCGCGATGCCGTAAATGGAACTTTAAAAGAAATGGCGGCAGTGTCTACGAGGATGTATGTTACGTCTGTAGCGAACACGATAACATAATGTTTAGCCAAGTCACATTCCTGTATTTTACAAGTCGCACGAGCAAGATTTCTGTGTTGAAATGTGAAGTGCATATTTGGCAACGGAATCACGTACAAACCACGTTCGGCTGCTACTGGGAAGCTAAGCTGATTGTGAAACCTGCTGGGAGCATTTAAGGGTGTACTTACGTCCTTTTCACCTTCTGCAACTTGAGGCGTGATTTGTCTAGCTCTAGTTGCTGTTCCAAACCGGACTTTGCAATCACGAGTAAGTCTGTTTGCTGAGTTGCAAGCAGTTCGAACCCAAGCAAAACTGTGTGTGTGTTTCGAAGAGAAATACATGGCTGTAAAATTTTTCGGAAGTGCTAATAACTGTGAATTTTATGATTTTTTTTTCACACAAAATATGTCATGAGTGCGAATGACTTTAAAGTTGATTATGCCGGCATAACGTTTCAATAAAATTTTTGTAAGACCTTTTCTTGTAACAAAAGTTTAATAGTTTTATTAGCTTCCCAAAATTACATTGTATCTACAAACTTTTTAAAATAATTTTTAGTGAATTTCATAAGGTACTTTTAAGTGTCAAAATAATCTGTACCTATTAAAGTTATGGTAATTTTTGTTATATTTGCCAGAATATTCTAGTTTACCTATTAGTGGGAAGGTAAACAAATAATTTTATAATTCTATTATTTATTTGTCTCTCTCGTGCAAATTGTTAGTTGGTAATTATTTTGGTGAATACAGTGTAAAGGAGTTTTCACTTCTTGTCATTGGATAGTTTTTTACATCATTTGTTAATTTCATTAATTTATTTATTACAGTTGGGACATGTAGACCAATACCTCTTAAAGATATAACGGTTCGTTACATACAAAAATAAACATGTTGAACGCCGATTGTAATTTTGTTTTTATTTTTTCAAATAGAATGCACAGACGAATCCACTCATTTTCACAGTTTTACTCACTCGTTCAACACGTACATCTGCCCGTCGAAAAATGCTCACAGGTTGCGCGATGTGAATTAACGAAAAATAACGGAGATTTAGTAATGTTTTTACTAGTACACGAAATTAGTGCGGCCTTAAACATGGCCGCACCCAGCGAAAACAAATTTCGCCACGAGCCAAAACGCCGACGAAGGTGGCCACAATTTCTAATTTAGTACTGTTCGAAAGAAAATAAAACAAATTAGGTTGACTTAATGCTCGGCCTGGCTCTGACCACCAACGTTAAATTATCCATTAGCAAATTACATCATAATTTGGCGAGAAGCCATCGAACGTGACCTACTCGTGCAGCGTTCGACGGACGACTGGTGAACTCATGAACTCGTCTCCTCCACGCAGGGAGTAGACGTCACATGACCTCACTGACCAATCACACGCACGCTTCATTCACGCTTACAGATACAAGCCAATCACAGAACAAGTTACAATACATGGAAAAACCTTGTACACACAGAACTCTGGGCTTCTCCTGATCTATCTCTTTTCAATTTCACCTCGAAATCGGGGACTCCCATTCTCGTTCACTCTCCCACACCGTGAGACAGCAGTTATCACACAGTTCCCACGCAGGGGGAAATTACCGTCTTTATCTCGGTTGGCGGGGAAGCACTGTTCCTTTCTCACTTACACTTACAGGCCTCTCATGCCTGTCTTTCTAACCATCACACCAGCCCAGACACAGTCCCGTGATCTATAATTATAGTGCAACACGTTAATTAAAATTAAGAACAGCAATCATAATACAAATTACTTTACAAAATTAAAATCATTTAGAAATAACCTGAAAAAGAAGGCCTAAACAGGCAAAAATCTAGTACAGCGACTTCTTTGTGAATAATTACATAAAAAATAGTATTGATTGAAAATGTCTAATAAAATAATAAATACCTTCTTAAAAACATAGCAAGTGAAAATAACATATATTAGTATCCCTAACATCTGATTATACTGTTTCATAACTTATACATCATTTACTTATTACTGTTTACATATACAAAAGAAGTTTAAAAGAAAATTATTTATTTAGGGGGGCAGGGTCTTGCAATGCTACAAAGAGGTTACTAAGGTGTGCACAGGGATATAAAAAAAAAAGAAAAAGAAACAAAAACAATGAAAAAAAAACTCAATAAAAAACATGTAAAAAGATACAAGATACAATGGACAGAACAAACAAGAGACACGGACACAATATACAAATGATTAATGATACAATCATACTCTACAGGAAGAAATGTAATAAACAAATTGTAGACAGATAATTGTACAGTTTATAGTGAATAGTTGGGTTCAGTATATCAATAGAGAAAGAACTATTTATTGTAAGATATAGAAATAAAATATGGAGATTATGTGATTTAACTAATTTAGTTTTAAAGTTGATCATTATTGACCAGATTTGATCAAATTTATTATAGTTCTTGACTAGTCTAAAAATAATATCATTGGTTTTATTAATCGTACATAGTGTAGATTTTAGACGACTATGAAATTGGGGAACCCTAAAACCAGTGTTGTCCAGGACATATTTACAATTAATTTTATAACTATAGCAATTTTTTTACTTTTTTATAGATTTAGAATGCAAAGTCTAATTAATTTATTTTTAATATTTTCTAATTTGTTGGTATATAATAAGATGAATTAATGTTGTTCCTTAATATTGAACAATAGTCAAGTTTAGATCTTATTAGCGCTTTGAAAAGAGATAAAAGAGGATAACAATTTGTTGTGTAAAAAGTAATGTATTTTACTAGAGCTAGTGTTCTATGAGAGCTAGAAGTTAGGTATTCTACATGCTGATGAAAAAATAATTTTGAATCTGTAATAATTTTAATTTATTAAATGTTTAGCAACAATTTTAGTGAGTTGAAATTTCTTTGCCACTATCACGCATCCTTAATGTTTTGCTTCCTTTTTACTTATTTCCAGTAGGTAATCTGCTTGTATGTTTGCTTTGGGCCCATACCCTGTTGTAGTTGGCGCCGCGGTAAATGGTCAGGCGGTGTTTTCAGATAATTTTATAGTTTAATGTTAAATGGTAATGAAACTGTCAACAGACGCAGACCCAACCCGGGAATGAGGACGAAAGTTGGTCGCTGCTAGATACAACACTGACTTTCACTATATTTAAAATACTGTAAAATAGTTTGAATGGTCAGTTAGATTAGGCAGCTAAATTTAAAATACTCTAAATTGATGGAAACAATTGGCTAGGTTATACTAGCAACATTTAAAAAACTTCGAAATTTTCAGGACATGTAGTGCCAAAAAAATACTATTTTCATAGTTTTTATTTTTAGTTATTTTTCAGCACCTACTCTAATTTGTACAATTGCTTTTGTTCTTTCAGATGTTTGGCAGCATTGTTTATGATTTCCCACATGTGTGTGTGTCTGTGTTTTAATACTTAACTAAATTTTGTAATTGTAATGTAACCTTGTTGAAGATGAAAAGTGCCCTCGTAGATGTAGTTGCTCCGTCACCTTCCTCGCCCACTGGCATGCAGAAAGTCATGTCCACTGGTCGCTTGCAGCGTGGAGGCGCCGGCGTGGAGCGAGAGGAGCGTAGGCTTGGCACCGGTGTCCTCGCAGCTGCCCGGGGCGGTGGACGATCTGCACGATCTTCAGGAGCAGTTGAGGGCTCTCTCGGCTGGCCGTGGCTCAGGAACCTCCTGCTCCTCGCTGGGGCTGCTGCCTCCTGGGACTCTGGCAGGTGCGATACCCTACAGCATTACATTATACATCGTACAATACATGTTCAAAAAAAATATTCTGTAGCATTTTTTTTTTTTAAACAAATTACAATTCAAGAATGTAAATTTAAGTCAAAACTATATTTTTTGTTAAGGTGCATACAACGTATTGATGAATTCAGTTAAGTAATAATGTTAACTCATTATTTTGGAATCAAAATAATAAAATTCAAAACTCTGGAATACTATTTTACAATCACATAGGATACCGTATTTACTCGCATAATGTCCGCAGTAATTTGGCTACATTTTTGACAAAAAATGGGGTGCGGACATTATGAGGTGAAGTCGGAAAAAAAAAATTTTTTCCTCAAAATTTTACATGTTTTGTGTAGAGTAAAAAAATTGTTCTCTCATAATTAGTTTACTAGTACCCTGATTTTACTTATGCTCACGGTTCCGCGGATTGCATTAGTAAAATCGCTGCTTCGTAAAATTGGCGCCCTTCCCTCGGCCCAGTTGAAAAATATTAACGGCGGCACACTATGTCGCAGAGCGCTGGTGACTGGCGACCCTCCGCAGCGGACGTGAGAAATGTGACAGGTGTCGAGATAATTGGGTGCCGGCGATTAGTGGAAGATGCCACTCATTTTTTTTTTTTAAATGTCCCTTAAAACGGCTTGATTGCACATGGAATGACTGTCTGGTGTACAGGGTCTGCAGAATGCACAGCGAGCACGGCCGGCAGTGAGCTGGGAGAATGCTTGGAGGCTCTCACAGATGCAGATGGCGACCTGGCTTTGGACCTGAGTCTGCGCATGCAGCGGGCTCTGGCTGTGCGGTCAGTGCAGCGCTCGGCTGCGCTGCACTCAGGTACTGCACCACAGCCTCGCACTCGTACATCTGCTGCCTCAGCAAACTCATCTTCCCTTAAATATGTTACATATGTATATTGAAATTTAATTTGTTTGTGAATTCTGCATCCAAAGGTTTATTGGGCTTATAGAGAAAAAAAAAAGGTTGTGTGTGTGGGTGTGGGCACGCACGTGTTGAACAGCAGTTCCCAAAAGGTTCTGCGGCAGGGTCAGTCCTAGTAAGTATATATATATATATTAAAAAAAAATTATTTATAATGGTTGACTGCAGTGAATTATAGATTATGCATCCCTAAAGGTTTCTTTTCACAACCATAAATATAGAAATATTTTTTTTTTTACTTGAAACCATTGAGTCCTCTATTAGAGCAATTTATAGATAAAACTAGTAATATAGCTTGTGTTTAGATCTGATCCTTTTTCTAGAACACTTCAAATTTATTTGCAGGATTGGTAGTCATAAATTTAACAAAAAAATTTAATTTTCTCAAATATTTGATTTAATCTTATGTTTTGTCTTTGACATTTTATCTTGTACATAGTGTCTCTTTTTTTTGTATTTATTGCCTGGTGGTTAAGGTTTGCAAAGACTGTTTGGCTGGCACTTTCATAAATAATAAACAAAATTCAGATACGTCATAAATAAATTATGTGACAAAATATTTTTAATTAATTTTGTGTGAACCTAGGAGTGTGTGAACATTCTTTGTAAATATGTTAATGATAAATTCATGTTTTAAGTGTGAGTTTTATGAGTAATTTCAGGTATGTACTAGGGATGGGTCGGTACCGGTTCTCGGTTCCTACGGTTCTCAGCATTTTAACCGGCACCAAGAACCGCAGCTAAAATGGCGATGCCGGTACCGGTACCGGCAGTATAGCAAAACCCTATACGAAAATAGTCCTTCACTACAACTTAACTGCAGCATGAAATGGCTCAACTCATGTCCAATTCACATATGAATTATTTTTTTGGACTTCTGTGGAATAATATTCATCTCTAACTATAAAATAAATTAACGTGAAAATATTTAATGTTCTCGTCACATCTGTAAACAAAGTACGTTTCACAATCATAACATAACAGTTGAAGGTGCCATAGATGTAGTTCATAGATGTGTGCAACTGTATAACGTGCTGCAGCAGTGATGTGAGAACAGAAAGACGCCATGTTTGTTTCAATGGTTTTTAAAATAAGCAGCTAATTGAGTCGTTGACATGTAAGTATGAGTGACTGGTGTACAAAGAACAATTAAAAGTGCAAAAGTATATTTGTTTAATAGAATTAATGATTGATTTCAAATATTTCTAGAGCTGGGCCGATGCCGATCCCCGATCGAAATAATCGGCCGATTTTGTTAATTTTGCCGATCATTATGATTGGCAAAACGTAGCCGATTATTTGAGCAGATCATTGGTCTCCTACTGCAAACTTATAACATTGAATAATTACCTATACCTAACAACTTTCCATGTTTGTTTATGGTACTTTTCGGGAAGAAAATTCAATTATTCATCGAAAAATAATAGGATTTAATAATTAAAAACTAACCACACACGAAAAAAATATACCAATAAAGTAAACAAATAGCGTAAGTTTTATAAACATTGAACAGTTACATACCTAAGTTCAATTTCCACGTATATTTACGGTATTTCGCTAAAATAATTTTCCAGTATACTATTTGCAAAGTTATTTCTTATCATTTACGAACCGAAAACTATGTATTTGTTTACCATTTACGGTTAATATTGCCGCAATGGCGAATGGCGACTGTTTAGGTTGGTTATGTGACGCCAGAGATTAGAGTGACGCGCATCACGCGACAGAATTCACTACTTCTTCGGGAATTCATCTATTTAGTTTTTTCTCGTTAAATATGGCCTATTGAAAGTTTTGTTTAGCGAAATTAATATTCTTAACGTGTTTAGCAGGAAATAGAGCTTATTTTTCTTTTGTATAAAAACCTGGTTGACGAAGATTTTGTTCCCCATTTAATGGTATTTCGTATTCATAAATTAACTTACAATCGGGAATTATTGAAAGTTTGTTGACGGCACTGGGGGGAAGGAAGGGCAATAAAATTATCATCGCTGACGTCTACCGGCACACACGGATCACAGAATGACAGAGTTGTGATAAGGTGAAGATTTCGTTTGACTTTATTACATTTTAATGCAGTTAAGTGTGTGTGCGTGTGTGGTGATTTATAAGTAATCATGTCAAAGAAAAGTAGTTTTGTCTGGGAGCATTTCACCGTTAATAGTGATCCGTCAAAAGCAACGTGTAATATTTGTAACGCTATAATTTCGCGTGGCGGTACCAGTGTACGAGGATTCACGACAACAAATTTATCTAGACATTTACTGACGTTTCATAGCAAAGCAATGGAAATACAGGTGCATGAAGATCTGACCCACAAATCACAAGTATCTGATCTTACAGCAACAGCAAGCATTGTTTCAAGCAATGAAGGAATTGCTTCAAAAAGCACTTCTACCTGTAGTGATGCTACTAAAAGTCGACAATGTAAATTGGTAACAAAGGCTGTTAACCAACCCAGTATTTCAGAAATGTTCAACAAAAACGCTCAACTACCTGCCATTAGTCCTAGAGCTATAAATATAACACGACTGATTGAGGAAATGATCTGCAGAGATTTACAACCATTTCGTCTAGTTGAAGATATTGGTAAGTATAAATTGGCCATTTTTTTTTCCAATTTGTCCTCATTTATTAGATAATTAATTGTTAATTAGGCTAACTTACTTACTGGACGCTTTTCATAACTCTTTGTTTCCTTACAAACATGATTAGAGTATTCTAATGAAATTTTTTTTTATATTTTTTATGTTGATTTTTAAAATCTATTTATTATTTTTGCATGTTTCCTACTTTGTATTCTGATGGCCTTTATTAATTTATGCAACGATTAGCATAATTTTCACAATATTTATATTAAACAAGGTAAAATATTTTAATATATGATTTACCCCATAATAGTTATGTCGCAACAAACAGCCGACTAAGTGAAAAAAGGAACCAATTGTATATTGTAAACACATTCTAAAATCATTGACTCTAATGAGGACTTTTTTAATTGCAGGTTTCAGAAATCTTATTTCATACCTCGAACCTAGATACCAGATGCCCGATCGGACCACTTTTTCAAGAAAAGTAATTCCTGACCTCTACAGTGAAGTCCGTGGAAAAATGTGTGCAAAACTGTCACATGCTGTGTATGTCAGTTTCACCCTGGACATGTGGTCATCACTTGCAAAACAAGATTACATGTCTTTAACTGTGCACTTTTTTGAAGAAGACTTCAGCAGAGTAGAGTTGTGCTCGGAAGTTGCTCCATTTACCCACACACATCACACAGCAGTTAACATAGCAAATTTCCTTAAGTCAACTCTTCAGACATGGAATGTTGACATGAGTCAAATTCATTGTGTTGTTACTGATAATGCCAAAAACATGATTTTAGCTATGAAAGAAGCTCAGGTGGAACGTGTTCACTGCACCGCTCACACACTACAACTTGTGGTGAACAACTCCATAACATCCCAAAGGAGTGTAAGTGACATGTGTGCACGTGCCAGAAGAGTAGTAGGACATTTTAACCATTCAGTTGTTGCAAACAAAAAGTTAGTGGAGTTCCAGAAGCTCAACAATTTGCCAACAAACAGATTGTTGCAGGATGAGGTAACAACAAGATGGGACAGTACTTACCTAATGCTGCAGCGTCTGTTTGAGCAGAGAAAGGCTATCATGTTTTTGTTACCAGAATTTAATTTGATGTGTGATCTCTCATCAAGCGACTGGAACTTGATGGAAAATTTGCTACCATTGCTAGAACTTTTTTACCGTGCCACATGTGCTCTCAGCAATTCACAGACGACAGTTTCGGAAGTTATTCCAATTGTGAATGGACTGAAACTTGATTTAGAACAGATGCCAGCAAAACATATGAAGCACATGGCAAAAGACATGCTGCACCATCTGAATGAATACTACAGTGATGTGGAACAAAATGATGTATTCACATTTGCCACGATCCTAGATCCCCGTTTCAAAACAACAGGATTCAGTAAACCTGCAGTTGCAGAGGTAGCAAAGAGAAAACTTTCAGATGTTCTCACAAACATAACTGAAGGAACTGATGTTACACAATCTACATCTACAGAAAGCAAAGTTCCGAAGGAATCTGTAGGTTCACAGTCAATGGTTTCTGTCTACAGTAGACTAATAGCTGCAAAGACACAAGCACATGCTCACACAGCATTTGTGACTTCTCCTCGTCAACAGCTGCAGCAGTATTTAGCAGAACCTTTGCAGAACACAACTGGAAGTCCATTTGCGTACTGGAAGATATCGCAGTACAAGGCTTTGAAGAAGCTTGCTTTTAAATATCTGACTCCACCAGCATCATCTGTTGCCTCAGAACGTCTCTTCAGTACCGCAGGCCTTGTTTGTGACAGGAAGAGATGTGCTCTAAATCCAGAAAAAGTGCAAATGTTGGTATTTTTGAACAAGAATTTGAAACATCTGAACTAAAACCAAAAAACATCATCCCTGAAAAATTAAAATTGCATAATTTGACAGTTTTCATTAATTCAGCTAAAACAGCTTTCATAATTTTGTGTTTGTTTTTGAACCACTTTTGCTTAATCTTTAATATATGGTTTCAGGTGATAAGGTATAATAGTATAAAGTAACTGAATTTTGCAGAGCACTGCATCGGCCGATTAGAAATGGCCAATAGATAGATTTTTAAAGAAAAACAATATTAGTGTGTTAATTTGTGAAAGTGAAATTACAGACTCTTTACACAGCCTCATTTATCTGGTATTCTGGTAGGCCAAGTAACATAGAGTTATAGCAAAGTAGCAGTTGTGCAATGTTCATTGATTGTCAGTGTTTTCTGTTCAACATTATTATTTTAATTAGAATTAAGGACAGTGAGTGACCAATAATGCATTATTGGAATTGAAGCATGCACGACTTTATTGTGAAATGTAGGTTTAGTAATATGGTTTTGGTTGTAATTGTAATTAGTATTGAAAATTTAAATTTGAAATTCTCTCCTTAAGTAATTCACACTTACATTAAAAAACTGTCAATTTTAAATCCTGTGATGTTGCTTGGATAGGCCACACATTTCCAGTTTTTTTTCAGGTTGTTTAAAATTTTGTTTATTACAAAATTAATCAATTTAGAGGTACTTCAAAGGCTCTAATCGGCTCAGAAGATCGGCAAGATCGGCAGCAGATGATCGGCATCGGCATGATCGGCAAAATAGTTGATCGGCCCAGCTCTAAATATTTCCGTAATAATTTTCGGCATTCTAACATTTTATGCTATTGTGCAGTACTGTGGAGTGTAAGTTCGCTGCATCTGCAGCCATCTAGCGGAATGGCTAGTAACTTTCTCTTTTAGGCAAACGGGATTGCTTTGAAAGTGGCACGTTTGTTTTTAGTGGTAATAGTGTAATAGTGTTGACGTAGATCCCGCGGACACGTGATAAAAGAAGTTTTTTTTTTTTTTTTGCAAAGTGGTGTATGGATGGTAGATGTTTTTACTATTGACTGGACAAACAAAATGCTTGTTGACACTTGTAAGGTATAATTATTCCGGCAAAACAGTACAAATTGTGTAAGAAATGTCATCAGAAGTGTGGCAGTAATTGACTTGACTGCAAACAAACTGAATTCGATGTAGACAATTTATAATTTTAATACTTTAAAAGTTCACCATCAATTTAATTTATTTCCATTATTGTAATATTTTCTTTTTATTCCTATGTTTTAAAGGAGGGTGTATGTAGCTTTCTTTAGATAATTGCCAGAATATAGTAAATTTTAGTTTTATTAAGGGTTATCTATATTATTTATAATTATTTTTCACTAATACATATTAAATTTGCAATAGGTTTGTGTGTTTGCTGTAGCTTGAAAACTGTACTAAACCTTTTAATTTGTTTTGATAGCCTCTTTAAAGACTGAAACATTATGCCAATGAATTTCTTTGTAAGCATACAACAAAAACATTGAGGAAAAAACAATGCAAATAAATTATTATTTTTCAGTGTTATAAACAATAAATTGTTGAAGATGGAAGTCTAGATACAGGCTTTTTAGTGCTTTTTTGTAGCAGAAACAATAAATAGTTTATTACTTGAAACACCTCATAAATAATGTATAAATAATGTTTATTTTATTTTTGAAGTCAGAACCGAGAACCGATTTTTAAGAATCGGTACTGAACCGAGAACCGGGGAAAAACAGGAATTGACTCATCACTAGTATGTACGCTCCTGGTTGTTTTCAAGGTTTTGCAGTGGTGCCCTGTGTTCAGACATCTGGCACCTGCCCTACGGGTGAGCAACATGTGTCGGTGAACCTGGATACGTCAACCAGCAGTTCGGTGCTTAACGACATTGCGGCTCGCATCCAAAGCGACTGGGCCAAGACTTCCACCACTCAGGTCAGCAGTGCTTGTATTGTTTGTAAATTTTGGTTTTAGTTTTTTTTTTTTCCTGAACACTTTTTAAAACATTAGATGCTAGGCATAAATGTTTCCGAGATCTGCAACTATAGCTCGTCTGACGAGAGAGTAGTTTCTTAATGTTTTACTTTTGATTATGATATTTTTGCTGTGTTTTTTTTTGCTATGTATTTTGTAAATAATTCCATGAAAAACTTAATTGTTCCATAGCATTTTGGTTTCTACTATATAATTAAAGGCTCTACGCCTGAGGGGATGTAATAAAATAAATTATAAAAAAAGAGAAGGCAGAGTTGGTGGCACCCAAAGTTGTGTTTGTTCCAGGGAAGCCTGGAGCCACCGGCAGTTCCCATGGGCATGTCATCGGCCTCACACATCCAGAAGGCTTTCAGGTTGGTGAACAGTGCTTGTCGTACAGTACTGAGAAGTGAAATCTGTAATCTCCACCTAAAATTAGACCTGTGCGTGTATAAGTTTTTTATTTATCATTAGTGATGGGATTTTCGATACTTCAATACCTCGATACATTCGATACTTGACGGTATCGCAAAGTATCGAGTATCGAAACTGTAAGTTCGATACATTTTTTCGATACCGGAATGCTTGTTCATTTGTATTGAATTAAGTTTTGAGTCGCCATCGTACAAAATACAACTACAGTAGAACCTCAATGATACGTTCCCGTTTCATACATTTTCCCGTGTCATACGCCGATTAATTTTGGTCCCGCCGAAAGTACTACTATATTTTTTACAATGGTTTACTTTCCCGGAACATACACTTATAAAATCATTAATTTCCCGTTTCATACGTTTTTACGATGCGGAAAAGTCCTAAAATTCACATATTTTTGTTAGATATATTCCTCCTGATAAATTACGTTTTATATAATGCTTTTATTTTGAAAAACGTTCATTGTTTACCTTTGCAAACGTAAGAAAATAACTTTATCGCAACATAGATATGGATATTATCAGGAAGACTGTGCACTTTGCTAGTAGCATCTATGGCCAGCACCAAGCGAGACTAGTGACACAAACTAGCAATGATTATGAAAATGGTGCACGCACTTTACCAAGGCACGGATCTCATATTTTGTGCATTCATTAATCTTTGAACTGAATATACCCGTTTGTTATTGTTTTCTTACGATCAGATTGTTTTGTATTTTACGTTTCTCAAGATAAAATTTTATTGATAATTGTTCTGTTGCATAAAGTTGTTTGTAAAATGAAACAAACAAGCAAAAATTTCTGATTTTCTATTTTCAATAGCCTAATTTTTTTATTTCTAATTTAGGCTTGGAGACTTTTCCCCCCCTCCAAGAAAGGACTTCAAACATTTTGTAAGGCCACTGTTTCTCATGTCAGCTTTACTTGATTATGGACTGTATTTTACGTTTCTGGTGGTTTTATTATATGTATATATAACAATGAATTCATATCTTTCATTAATATTTTGCAATTATTTACACATTATGTATTTAAGTTTAATCTGACATAATGCTGGTATGATAGATTGAATTTATATAGTTTAAAACTAATTTATGTTATTTGTAATAGTTGTTACTTAATGGGAAAATATTTTTCCCTGGAGTATCGAAAGTGTCGAAAATATCGAAAGTTTCGAACTGAATAAACAATACAGAATCGAGTATCGAAAGTGTGGTATCGTCCCACCTCTATTTATCATATACAAATATACAATTATTCTCAAATACAAATATCGAATAGTAAAAAATGAGAATTAAAATCTCAAATAAAATTTTTTCATGACATGTATAGCAACTTTTGGAAAATTAGACAGATAATACTAAAGAAAAAGGTAAGTTAGGTTAAGTCAGCTACTTTAATAAAATGGAAAATATATGTTAAAATATTTAAATTATGAATTAAAAATTAGGTATTGTGTTATGCAGCAATCCTTATCCTATTAAGTACCTGAAATACATTGTACATTTAATATAGATCAATATGGCCCTTTACAGCATGTAATTTAAAGGAATATTTTCGAAAATATTACAGATTTAAAATGCAGGGACATTGCGGTTGCGGTGGTACCGGCCGTGTGGCTGGCGGCGCGTGCCTATAAATAGCATAGTATATTTAGTATCAGCATTGCACCCGTGCGAAGTCTGGGCGAGTCGCTAGTTTTGATTAAAATACTATTGTATGGAAAAAATGTAGATAACGTAGCGCTGTTTTGATTAGCGCTCTGTTTTACTGGAACAAATTAGGGTTGGGTGTTACAATGTTTGTCTTGATAATCAGAATAAAATAATTTTACAGCAGTTTTTTTGACATAACTTTAACCGTGTTTTTCGGTTATCCGTGGATCCTTTGCCAGTCATTACCCTGGATAATCAGGAGTCTACTGTATATGTTAATTTAATATAAATAATTTATTTTACATAGTTAAAAATTCAAACAAGTTTTACATTTTTTTAAACATAAATCATATTTAACTTAAGATTAAAACTGCATACTGTACATTCTTTTAAAAACAAACCCTCTTGAAGAATTTTCTTCACACCTACTTCACCTTTTATATTCGCTTTGTACTTTTTATTTAAATATTATTTCTTTTGCAGATCCTTTTTTTATTACAATGAAAAATAATTATTAAATTTTCCTTTCAAAATTTTAATATTTCAACAAAATCATACGCATAATAATTGTAGTTAACTTAATCCAACCAACATTTCACTTTACTATTATTATTTATATAATTTTCCAGAAGCCACTACACTACACATTTATATTTTATTTCAATATGTATTTGTTATAAGATGTGAAATAAATATTTAGTGGGATTCTAATCCTTACTACTATTAGAATTCAATATTCATATTTGAGAATATTTTGATATTCGTATTTGTTTTATTTGTTTTAGATTCAAACCAATTCAAAACTGATATTCTCACAGGCCTACTTATCAAGTGTTCGATTATTTCGACTAATTGATAGGCATTGATCTCAGAATAGCAATGCATTGTAATGTGCATTCAAACCAATACATACTGTGGAGATTTTGACTACTAATTGATGAGAGTAATAAACTGAAAAATTCTTGTAACTTCCATGGCATGCTGTAATTATAGCCTAGCTATAATTATAAATGGTTCCAAGCATTTCAAGTAAAGAAACAAAAAAATTTAGTGGTCTTGTTATCAGCATTTTGAAAAGTCAGAAATACTGTTAATTCTAGGAACATTTTATATCTTTGGTATTATAAACTTGCAAAATAGCAACTTTACCATTACTTCTTTGAAATGTGTAAGTATTTATTAAATTTAATCAATACAGATTCCTATTTTTTAATGTGTTACATTTCGCAGATACATTTCCATAGTGGTTTTTTTTTTTGAAGACCAACGCTCATCTGAAGTTTTTTTTTGTACAGCAGGTTATTACAAATTGCATGAAAAACCATTGTACTAATAAGTTTTCTTTGTTATTTCCATTAAAACTATATGTCGCTAATGTGACGTGGCCGTGGTCAGGAATATGCAGAAGATCTTTAACTGTACTGGGTCGCCAAAACTTCAACCTTAATCTGTGGGTGCAAAGAATTGCAATTGGTTTTGGAAGCAATATATACTAGTATGTAGGTATGTACATTCTGTGACCTGGTTATGGTTATGTTTATTGACATAAGCCTGTAACCATTTTATAAAGAATGTGTTTTTCCTGGTGTGTACATTTGAGTATTGATTATTCATGTTATAAATTTTGTGGATAAGGCTAAGAAACATGCTCCAAACACTCTAAAAGCAAGTGGTCTTGTAGCTAACAATTTGATATCGCGAAGTGTTGTGTGAGAATATTATTTTTTCTGTTATAAGTGTGCTCAGCTCATTGGTGTCTGTCCAGTTTGGCGAGCAGCACCGACTTGGCTGACATGGAAGAACTCATGGAGAGATACGGGAGTGACGAGTTCCTGTCTCAAGGTTTGCCTTCATCTGTTTGTGTTTCATTTAAAAATTGATTTGAAGTGTTTGTCAACAGCCTAAGGCTGATTATAAACAAACTTCCAGAATTAAATACTTTGATTCAAATTTTAAAAAAACCAATAATAACACAATTCAACATTCCAGAATTATCTATAATAAATTCAAAACTCTTTTCTAGTTAGTTCCTAGTCATTTAAAATCTCTGCTGGTGTCTACCAACCGTGAAAACCGAAAAAGAGACTGGGATTTGAATTTGAATTCAGGAATTGTGAATGGTGTTATTATTGCGGGTTTACAATTCAAATCAAAGAAGAAGTTCACTTAAATATTTTGCTACATTAAGGAAATTCAGAGTTACAACGTTTGAGTTTGAGTGCTTGTGTAGGTGTTTTGTGACAAATCTTGCGTATTGCACACTAAATAAGAACAATTAGGAAGAATTTAGCACATTAACTAATTGACATTGCTTGTAAATATAAAACAAAAATTGCAAAACAAATTTATTTTTATGATAGCTAAAGTAACTTAAGTAGTGACATTTTAAACTTAAAAATAAATAACGATTATTGCCTCTAACGAAGCATCTTTTCAAACATTTTGAAAACTTGGCTATTGTGAAATTTCAAAAATACAATGAGTAAGATTATTCTTTTTTTATTTTTAATATGTGTATACAGCACCCAATAAAAATAGTCTTAAATTTTTGTACAAAGAATCTTGCTGTCTCTCTCTCATTTTGTATTAATGATCGGACAGTTCTAGTTCTGGTTCTCGGTTCCACCAGTTCTCAGAAAATTATTCGGCACTGAGAACCTTAAAGATAATCCCAGTACCATAGATAGCTTAGCAGCCAAATGTTTCAGTGGAAAAAATAACACTTGCTCACTACTATTAAAGTGTGTAGACTCTACTTTCGCTAAAAGTTTTATGCTGTTACAGCTTTCACAGGGTAAATAAATGTGATTCTATTTATTAATTTCGACACTTGTGATGTAAAATTATTTTAAATATTTGGGCAACATACTAAACATTTATGAAATTTATGAAGTGTTTAGTAGTATGTATTATAATTAGAGCCAAGATTTTACCGTTTTATTTTTTTGGAAATTTCGTCCTAAAGATTTTGAGATTTCGTCTTTATCGTTATAAAAATTCAGATTTTTTTGGTATCGCCTTTATGATTTATTGAAGAGATTTAAGATCAATAATAGTAAATATAATTGTAACCCCTGTTATTAATATTTACAATTTTTTCTCAAAGTAAATTAAAACATTGTTCAAAGTAAATAAATATTAACGGTTTAGATTGTGTATTAGAGGAAAGTATAAAAACTTTATGAACATAACTTAGGACCTTATAATTTTGGCATTATTCTTCCCATATTTGGTGAAGGTGCATTTATATACAGGTGCCAGTATTTTATTTCGGTGAACATTATTCATGATTTATGAGAAAGCAACCATAGTTAGAAGTTCAGCATTCTCAGGCAAAAGAGATCTTCTCCGGTCACTGACAATGACAGAATACTTTGAAAATGACCTTTCAGTGTCAACATTTGATGTTGGTATCCACATTTATTTGAGTGCAGCTGCAGCAAACTCTGGAAAGTCACATTTCAGTTGACACAAGAGGTTCACTATGTCTACACTGGCTGTGTGTGGTTTTTGTAGTTCACTGTTTACAAGCTTTTGAAGGGCCATATAACCTGCTGCTATTGCAGTTCTTGGCACGTTTTGTAGGAAAGGTAGAGTATCAACCATTTTTGAGAACTTTTTGTCTTCTATGCTGACAGTCCCAATATTTTTGGGGTTTAGCAGGGCATCAGTATCACGAAAAAGTGCATGAGAAGGATCACTTGAGACAAAATCATGTAGCTTTAGTAAGCTAAGCTGTGATGTCTGTTTGAACTGTTCTTTCAAGGCTGCAGACTGAACACTTTTCATTTTTCTCAGTAACTTTTCAACAGCCTCTGGAAAAATTCCTTTTGTTAGAACTTCCAATGAAATTTGAAGCTTCTGAAGCTTTGAATAGAGGAGGTGGGCAGTTGGGTAGGAGGATCCCTCCAAAAAGTTTATTGTGTAAACAAAGCAGGCACAATTTTCAGTGACAAACACACACTGAGCTTCAAGGGCTTGCATCTCACTTTCTTGCAGTCCCTTTTATGAATTTCACACCAGCATTATTTTCTTCACTCATTTGTTCGAAGAAGCTAAGAATGTTATGCAGGTGATCAGCCAGGTAGAAAACAGCATGAAACCACGTGTTCCATTGTGTCACAATGGGCATTGGAAACATCTTCACGTTATCTTTTCCATTCTTGTCCCTCAAAAATTTGAGGTATGTTGAGGTGTGTTCAAAAAAGCATTTTTTACCTTGATCACAAAGAGGTTTAAATCCTCCAAACTGTTCTGCCAGATCTGCCCTACCAGATTGATTTTATGTGCCCAGCACTGAACGTGGTACACATGTTCACCAAATATACCTTTCACAGTGCTTGCAGATCTGGTCATATATCTAGCACCGTCAGTTACATATGCAACTATTTTTTCTTCTTTGATTTCATACTTGGTGCATTATGTCAATCACAGCTTTCGAGCAGTTGACAGCATTAGCAGCTTCAAGTACACGTGATGCTCCAAGTAAAATGCTATGTTCTGCCCCTGGCTGCAATATTTGGAAAAGAATATTGAACACACAGTTATTTGCTTTATCTGTGGTTTCATCTGCCATAATTACGACTTTCTGGTCTGCCACTTTTTCTCTGATCTCTGCCTCTTTCTTTTCCCTTAAAAGAGGAATATATTTATTTCTTACCCAGTCTGCACTAGGTATATCACCAGCACCACTGACATGTTTTGCTAGCCATTCCCTAAGTTTGCAGTTGTCCAGTTTCTCAACAGGAATTCCAGCCACAATAAATGTTTCAACTGTTTCCAGTACAAATTCATCTTTTTGTTCCTTGGCTCGTTTTAGCACCGGCCCTGCCTCATCAATTGAAAGCTGCCGTTTTGAAGTTTGTTGCCTTTGCTTCCCATTTTTGTGTCTCTGACTGAATGTGTTTGTGTAATGTATCTTTCCTTTCAAACTCTAAACGACAGTCACAAAATTTACACATCAATATTTTACTACCACTCACATAAAACCCTTCTTTTGAAAATTCTGCTGCACGTGCAGCCACTGTTGGTTTACTTATAGGCATTTTTTGGTTTGTTACACAATGTAGCTAACCTTTTCCTAAGACAGCAACGCAGAAAAAACATCCACAGAAACTTAACGAACTTAAAAAGTTTTAAAATGTAATGAAAATATAACTCAATTTATGTTGCAGCACGGTAAATACGTTACGGACGCTGTAGAATGCATTTTTTTATGTTTACAAAAATAATTTTGTTTGATGCAATCATGCCAATACACGAAACATTAATATTCTTTTTTCTTAACACATGCGATGCATGCTGCACTTCATCAAGATTTTTAAGTTTCGGTTGCTGCGGTTTCACTTATTTAGTCAGAAAACGATAAATTTTTTCCTGGCTTTTAAATTACGTTATAAAACACGCACTCGAAAATTATTACGCTCAACACAAGTGTGTTTGCGTCGTGTTGGCTAACAGTGACTATTTACAATCTTCGCAAAATGGCGGCACTGTTTTTCTAACGTGTATATATAACCAAAAATGAAAAAAATTATTATCTGTGTAAAAATTATGAAATATTAAAGTCTTCTGTTAGATTTATATATTGCAAAAGTGTGTTTGAAACGCCTACAAACAAAGTTGTTCCAAGAAACGACATAAACAAGAATTTGTCTAACTGGCGATGTTATTGTTATGTATTTTGTGTTCATATGGTACGTAATCTATTGATCGCGTTTTGGTGCTGTAAACACTCAATATTGTTTTATTTTGTGTTATTTCGCATGCGTGAAAAAATCGTGGCTCTAATTATAATATTCAGTTTTATGGCTGTGCATGAATCAATTTTTCAGTTGGAAAAATATTTGGGTGGGAAAGAATTAATTTCCATGGGAATTGTGATGGAATCTGCAAAAAACTTAATTGAACATGCACTGCTTACTATAGTGCACAATCAAGATTATTTCTGAACTGTCCTTCGTAAAATTAAGGCTTTTAGGTGGTTAAGAAACCATCAACTTGAGTCTTCAAGGAGTTTTAATTCACAGTGTTGGGTTCAAAATCTAAACTTTTAAACAAAAAAAAAAGTTTTTAATGCAAATGTAAAAATTAAATGCTTAGTTTGAAAGGAAAAACTTCCTAGGGACATACAGACAAACTAGACTTTTCTAAGCAAAAAAAAAAATCAAACTATCTATTATTTAAGATTTGTTTTTCATTGCAAACCATAAGATTCTTATAAGTTTAAGTGTGACTACGTGAATAAACTAAAATCTTAATGTTATTTTGAAAGTAATAATGTTGAAGATATTTTTGTGATTTAAAATAATTTATTAAATAGCTGTCAACATTTTGAAACCACAAGCTACTACGTTAATTTATAGTGATGACATTCTTTTGTAAAATGCAACTCTCTTAATTATGAAGTATGTGAATTTAAAAATGTAAAAAATTAATTAATTTTTTTTTTTTTTGTAATTCATGGATTTAGTCTGTAGCGCAAAACTAATTTTATTATTCTTAAAGGTGGCTCACACTTAATTGTCCCCCTTCTGAAACAATTATTTAATACAAGTCTGTAAACCAAAGTTTTCCTTAAGCAAATAGATAATAGCTTAAGTAATTCCTAATCACAACAATGGTACTGAATTAAATATCTCTAATTATCGACCAATATTTCTTCTTCATGGTTTATCTAAAATCTTTGAAAAAATAATTTTCAAAATTGTTAGTTTTCCACCAAAAATGAGTTTATAACAGGTATGACCATTGCTACAAATTTAATATTTTCGTTAATCCTATATACTATAATTCAGGTTGATGCCTGCTATTTTAATCTATCGAAAGCCTCCGACACTGTTAACCATGCATTCTTTCTTACTTGGCAAATTATCTAATTTTGGTTTAAGTGATAATTTTGTGAATTGAGTTATCTTAAAAAATATAAGTTTTTTTTGTATGAATTAACAACTGTAATTCTTCACTATTTAAATCTAGTTCTGGAGTACCAATATATTAATTTATGACCTCTGTCTGGTTCTCAATCACTACTGGTGTACTGTTTGCTGATGATTTAAAAATTTACAGAAAAATTTCCACTCCAAAAAGTATCTTTATTATTTTAGAAAGACATTGATGTAATTATCAATTGGTGTAAATTAATCGTGTTACTCTCAACAAAGCTAAAACCATTATAATATCCTTTACTAGGAAATATCTGCCCGTTAAATATACAAATTAGATTCTCAAATCCTTCACTTTAAAAGACCTCTGTATAATTTTAGATTCTAAATTATATTACCAGCATATTAACTACTTAATTACTCGGGCGTTAATAAAGTATATCACATTTTATGCTACTAACATTGATTATATGATTCTTTTTAGCATTAATAAGGTCTCAATTAGAATTCTATTCAGTTGTTTGGAACAATATCAATTAGGGATGGGGCGACCGAATCCAATATCCGCCGAATCCGCCGAATCCTAGGGATTCGAAGGTTCGGCGGGTCTGATATAGGATTCGTCAAAGGATTCGGTTTTTACTATTTACGGGGAAAAAATACAGTAAAACTCGCTTACGAGGTCCCGCATGGTAGGTTTTTCCGTATAAAGCGTTTAAATTGCCCGAGGTCTCGTCATTACGCCATTAAATGTGTGATATAATGTCCGTTAAAATTTTTTCTGAAACTTCTTGTCTCAAATAATGGCACACGTAAATATGAAGAAAAGACAAATGAACAACAACATACGAAGAAATATGGATGATATACCATAACTACAGTACAAACCCAATAGTTATTTTAAGATAATTACCATAAAAAGAACTAAAGATTCTTTGTAGAATACCATAATTACTACAGAAGCATGATAGCTACCATATTTGCACTATAGTTACCGTAACAACTGAGATGTATATTTACCGTGATAGTAATGTATTATTTATTTATGACATATTAAATTAAAGAACATTGTTAAAAAAAAAAGGATGTTAAACTTTGATATGTACGGTTGGCACATGTTGCTAAGAAATAATGCGATCTGAAAGAATGCAGTACTACTACGAAAAGTGAAAATGGTACTCGTGGATTTTTAGGTTATGGCAGTCTTTCGTTTTTCAGTAATATCGGCCGAAAATTAACGAGCGTACTGTATCGGAAGTCGGCAGAAATGCCGATTCAACTATATATTGGCAAAATCGGCTTCTTCAATACAGCTCTACATTTAATGACATGAGTAAACATATTTCAGACTTCAGGATATTGAAAAAGACTTTAATTTCCATGTAGGTTTATTGTGTGTATGTTTTTTTTTTTTGCAAGTGTAAATTGAATGAAGTAAAATGTTTTTATTTTTGTTACTTTCAATTGATTAAACTTTAATGACCAGTTACAGATATTTATGACACTAATTTTGAGGTTAAGCAATTTTACTAAAGCATTCCAGCCAAGCAGGTTGCCAGCGAGAGACGCTTCTCTTTTGCTGGAAACACTATCTCCAATCGTAGAGCTAATTTAACTCCTGAACGTGCAGAACAAATTATTGTTCTGAATGATAGATTAAAGAACAGAATTTAATACTCTGTGACAATCTCTCTCAGAATTATTGTGCTGAAAAGTGGAAATGTTGAAACAATGTGAATGTACTTTTCAAACAACATTATTTTTGGTGCTAAGTTTGTTGAAGCTCAGTAAGGACTCCAGAAAAATTGACAAGGGTGAAATTTTTCCAAAGATATGTTACATTTACACAAACATATACTTGTTTATGTTAGTTGGATGATATCAGTTACTAATGAACCAATGGAAACAGGTAAGATTCAATGAAGAAAAAAAAGTTTTTTTTTTTCTAGCAGTGCAAAATGTAAACACACTCTGTAAATAGTTACCCAAAATTAATAAGCCCACTTCATTTTAATACTTTATTCAAACATGATATTAAGTTTAAGATAAAAATAATTTCCCAAAAGTGTAACTGTACCACAAAAGCTCGAGCTCGGCTCGAAGTAAAATTCTTAGGCTCGCAGACCTCTAGCTTATTTATAGAAAAAATCCTAACCGCTAATCTGTACTAAAACTGAAATTTCTCAAGAAAAAATTGTTGCCTTTATATACACTTATACCAGAAATGTACCAAACTACATGTGATAAAGTCAAGGGACTTTTAGTGCAAGCAGAATACATCTCACTTACATTAGATATGTGGACATCATCTATTAAAAGATTCGGGTTTGGGTTCGAGATTCGGCTATTCCAGTCGAGGATTCGAGTTAGGATTCGGATTCGAGGAAATCAGGATTCGCCCCATCCCTAATATCAATACATCCAATTGTGATTAAAAATTGAAAACATTCAGAACAAAATAAAGCTTATAGGGTTGTGCGAATGTTCGGTATACCGATACCGAAATCGAAATTTTGCTACTTTCATTTTCGATTTCGGTAAGAATTTCATCTGTCGAAGTTCGTTTTTAGCGAAATATTTCGAGCCAAACGAAAGTTCAATAGCTTACCGAAGTTCGTTTGTTCTAGTTGAAAAAGAAATCGTAATTTAATAAAAATGTACAGTATAATACCTGTACAATAACGTTCCTTATTATAAAGTATATTTCACTTAACAAATTTTTTTTAAGTCCCCGCCAAAAATCGTATCTTAGCCATGCAAAACGGTTTCAGTTTAAAGTATCATTTTCACTATAACGTATAAATTCTACTAGTACCGTGGCATTACTACACCAAAATTTACTTAAACTGGTAAATAAATTTCCAGCTAAATGATTAATGTAGTAGAACAAAGATACACAAATACCAACGCAACGTATTTTCTAACCTCTAAATTCTCAAAACAAAGTTAACAAACAGTTGCGCGCACAACCATAGATTATACCGTACGTAGTATGCGACGTGAGCAACACAACACCATTCGATACATCGAAAGACGGAGGTTTGAGAGAAGTATTAATTATTTAGACAAAAGTGTTACGCTACGCTAAAAATACTGTTTGATGTCTGTGCCGGGATTGTTTATTGTTATTGTTAAGTTTATTTTCAGGTTACGTTATTTAAACACCGCATTGTATTTGTGCTACAATATGAATGATCCTGGAGATAAAAAGAAACGAAAGCAATTCACGCTTAAGGAAAAAGTGGATATACTCAGAGAACTAGACAAGGGGAAAAAAGCAAGTCGCAGTTGCGAATACATATGGCATTGCAGCTCTCCTGTAGCTATTTTTTTATATATTTTTTTCTCTTTGTAAAGATATGTATGCATGTTTCAGTACTAAGTACAAAAACTTGAGGTACCTGTAAGTACTTAGCACTGAGATTCTACTGTAATGTCTTTATATGATTTGCTTGTTATTACTAATAATGTAATAACATATGCAAATCATATAAATACATTAATTAGAAAAAAGATTTCCATTACGATTAATTTACGTGGTGATGAAAAAAACTCACATTAAAGAAAATATGGTAAAATCATATTTTGAACAAACATGGCAGATAAAGTAAACAAAATTCAACCGTGATTACAGTAGGCCTAGGTATCAAAACAAAATCATGCAATATTTGAAAAATTACCTGATTCATTTGCTTTCAAACAGTAGTGTAGGTACTATATTCGTAAAACATACATTCCAGAACTGTTAGTACACTATTTAGTATTTACTGTATACACATAAACAAAGAACGTACCTACTTTTATTCGCGCACAGCCAAACAAAAACATTGTCGTCTGCTTTATTTAAATTTTACATACTCTGTCTGGCATATAAAATCCTCATAATATACAGCCAATTAGACAAAAAGGTCAACAAGTCACTGCATGTAATGACCACTTGGCAGCAACCATTTGTTATGTTTTGTTTTGACCATGTCCATTGCCTAGTTTACAGCTTCCTGAGCTAGCCATGTGTGACAGTGGTGCAAGATGGCGGCCATTCCGCAGTATTCACGTATTTTTTCATCAGTACCATGCACGTGATAAATATATTATCATAGACTGCGACATTACGACTGTAAAGGAAATAGTCTGTGCGCTGAAAGATCTGGATTGATTCTTGAAATTTACGAGTGACATGGGGCTGTGTTGTGTGGTCTAGGGCGGATGTTGATTTTATTAAATAGTAATATTTATATATACATCAAAAGGTACCAAAATGATTTATGTAATAGAATTTATTACTGAAGAGCAAATTTTGGGGCACTTTTTTTCTTTGTTAATTAAAAAATTTCGCTTAACTTTCGTTAAGAATATATTTATCTCATAGAAAAATTCATTTTCGTTTCACTTTCGCGAAACTTGATAAATTTTCTTTCACTTTCATTTCATGTGGATAAAGTCACTTTCGCACATCCCTAAAAGCTTATCAATCTAATAATTAGTTTCTCTTTCAGACTGTAGAGCATACTTTAATTCACTCATTAAAACTTGTCATAGTTCTAAATTGAGTTGTAAATACATTCTTGACAATACAGGACTGAGAGTTCCCCAGTTCCAAAGTTGCCTTGTTTCATCTTTGTGTACACTTAATAAAAATGTTATATTTTTGGACTGATTTCAAATTTGAATAAATATAATAAAAATTAAAAAATATATATGTAATTTGAAGCTAATAGTTACAAATTAAAATAAAATTTCAAGAAACCATATTACTGTATCAAAAATTTAAACTATGTATTTGCCATATGTAAACCACTTGTCATTTATGTTCTTATATCCACCTTTAACTGCTATTTTTTCATACTGTTAATATATGGTGTTAATGCTGTCGGTTATGTTTTACTTAAATTATCATGTTATTTTTGTTAATTGTAGAAGAGTTTTGTCTATATGTTTATTTGTTTACTTGCCCATCATACACTACTTGTCCTGTTCTTGTCTTTTGTGTTTCTATGTCTTGCACATCCTAGAAGTGTTTTGACTGTTGACTTGTGTGCATGGAACAAATGTTAATAAATAAGCATGTGCTCCAGAGGCAGGCTGTGCTCTGCTGGCCCAAGATGAGGAGCAGTTTTACAAGGAAGGGCCTCTGTTCCACCAAGCTGACAACAAGAGCCTGGACTTCTCCGCAGTTCGGGATGGGAGCCACATCACAGTTGGGTATGTTGTGCGAGTCTTTTTATTTTGTGTTGGTGCTTCATTTCTTGAATTCACCTTTTTCTCCATAGCTATTTTTAGTTTTGCCGATGACTTTAACCGTTACTGTTTGTCAAACTAACTGGCAATTACAAATGGGTTTACAGATTATCATATCCTTTTTTTTTAGTAAGTTAATAAGAGGCTGGTATATTAACTATAAATGATTTTGAATATTTCAAGAAATAATAAGTGAGAAGTATAGTTTTAATGTTGGTTTGAAAATAACTCAAGTGCATATAGTTCAGCGCTAGCAAGTTTTTACTTAGAACGACAATCTTTCTGAAATTTACAAGCAATGTTCTATGTTTGCTTTAATGACCAAGTATATATTCGTGCAACATCAGTCTATGTATTTATGGTTATATATCCTAGTTTATATTCAGATATTTCCTAGTACAGTAGACGCAACATAACTCAGAGCCTGGGTGACGGTTAGAAAATCGTTGTGTGTATGTGAGTCCGGACATTGGAGAAGGCAGATGTGGCGCGGCAGTGAGAGATAATGCATAACTTGATAACAGGGGCTACACGCTACTGCACAGAGTGAAAACTTAGTCCTTCGGTGAAATCCGACGAATACGTTCTTTAACACATCCGTGGTACTTACTAAACGTTTTCGTTTACAGTTTGGATCTGAGGTTTGTGTGCATGTAGTGTATAACTTTTGTTCAGAGCCAGTGTTGCATATGTAGTGCAGTACTTCAGTAAAGTACAACTTTATACATAAAATGCCTCTAGTGTTGTCAAAAGTCAGAGTAAAAAACTACACTCGCAGGCATGGGAAATTGTCTATAACGTTCTGCAGTTTATGGAAAATGAAGCGCGATTGCAGGAACCCTCCATTTCACTAGAGAAAGCACAGCTGAGAACAGCTAAGGCGACGGGTGTGTCTCGCACGACTGTACAAACAATTAAAAGGGAGGCTAAGAGGAATGAAGCTGGTGAAGGAACATCTTTCGAGATGCCCAACAAGAAGCGAAAGAAAACATGTAAACACGAACTTGACACCTTTGATGAAGCTGTGGTACAATGTACTGTGTACAATTTTTACTTACTTGAAAAACGTGTGCCGACTGTCGAAACTGTACGACGTAAACTAAAGAATGACATAAATTACCAAGGTAGCAATACAACCTTAAGGACGACTTTGAAGAAGCTAGGATTCAGGTGGCAGAAAACCAAATCGCAGCACTTGCTTTTAATAGAAAAATCAGATATTCAGCAAAAACGTATAGAATATCTCAAGAGTATGCGTAAATATAGAAACGATGAACGCACAATTATATAAATGGATGAGTCGTACATATTGTCGTCTCATGTAAAAAATAAAATGTGGAGTGACATGTCCTCAAATGGTTTACTAGTGCCTGTTGCGAAGGGTCAAAGATTAATAATGATTCACGCAGGTGGCGAAAAGGGTTTTATCCCAAATGCTCTTGCAATGTGGAAGTCGCACCAGGCAACAGGGGATTATCACAAAAACATGAATAAAGATAATAATAATGAAAAATGGTTCGCCGAACAATTAATACCAAATCTTCCACCAAACAGTGTTGGTAAAAATAAATAAAACGCCTACCTCCAGCTTGACAAAATTGGAAATGCAGCAGTGGTTAAGTAAAGAGAATATTTCCTTTACTAGCGACATGCTTAAACCAAACTTGTATAACCTCATAAAGAAGCACAAACCTTCGCAAGTGTAGTACTCAGCAGACAGACTATTGGTAAATAGTGGCCACACATTACTTCGTCTGCCCCCTTATCATCCGGATTTGAATCCGATAGAAAGCACATGGGCTAAAGTTAAAGGAGAAGTCGCTTCAAGAAATGTTACTTGCAATTTGACAAATATAAAAAAACTTTGCGAGGAGATATTTAACCGAATGGGTCCAGAAGATTGGATACCGATTTGCAATCACGTCAAGACACTCTAGAACGAATACTGGGATAAGGATGTGCGTTTTGACATTGAAATTGATAAAGTGATTGTTCAGTTAGGTGATGCAAACAGTGACAGCAGTGAAGTTTACACATCAGACTCTTCGGATGGAACAGTCAGTGGCGTTGAAGAACTGTGGTAGTGCTTGGAACGTCAGTGGTAAGTGGTCAATGTTTTCTGCTTTTCTCTACCTGCTGTGCAAGGTCGCAGTATCTGCTTATACCCCCTCCTCATCCACCCGACCCCACACGTGTTGCAGTCCCTACTCCTCATGTGTGACGTAGCTCAAGCTCGGAGTTATATTGCGCCTAGTGTAAAGGATATTATATTGATTTTATTTTTGTTGAGAGTAATGTATGGTGCAATTAGCTTATCAAAATACATGACTTTAGAGCGTCCCACTCTTAGATTGCAGTGTGGAAGTAAATAGGTGTTTTCTCTCTCTTTCTAACACACACTGACATCTGTTAGTGCTGTCGTTGTTTCTGCATGACTGTTGCTGTATATCATACAAAGTTACCTGTTTTATTGCATAATCGCCACACATGCATAATTGTTGCACTGTTAGGGCATCAAAACTTGAATAAAAAATTTTTCTCATAAACGTCGCTTGATGTTTTTGGGCCCACTGTTAGATTCCGAGCGCATTGCGTAGGTAGTTTTCCCATATAAAACAATGTATTTTAAAGTTGAAATTTAATATTCATTAGGATACAGTAAAACCTCCATTAACGAATATTCTATTTAACGAAAAACCCCATGCAACGAAATAAAATTTTGGTCCCGCTGAACCTCCATTAGATCTATGCTGTTTTAACCTCTAAATACCTAATTTTATTTGTTCCGAAATAGTGAAATTCCCTTTACAACGAACTGCTGCTTTTGAAAAACACGCAAAAATAAACATCTCCTACAAGACATCCACTAATTTTTTTGCATTCACTGCTTAAAAATACGTGCGTATAACCTTAAAATAATATGCACCATAGCGGAAGACAATAAATAAACAAAGAATCATGGATAACACATGTCGTGTATACATGCCACACTTTGTTCAAAATGGCGGGTACATTTAGCGCTAGTGGCGGAAACCTCCCGGTACCATCGCTCTGGCAAGACGAACTAGTGTATTTTGCGTTTGTATGGTTAAAGATGCGCACACGCAAATATTTTTAACTATGGTGTAGTACAATTTCCTTTTTTTTTTTTCTCTCTCCAGTTTTCACTGTTGTTTATTTATTTCCACACGTAGTTACGGAAATCAACACAGTACTACTGTAAAATGAATTCTAGTCCTAACAAGCGGCGACAGATTGACATTAAAATAAAATTAGAAATTTTAAATGCAGTTGATGAAGGTGGAAAAAAAAGTGATATAGCTAAACGTTTCGACATCCCGGCGTCTACACTTTCGACCATATTATCCAACCGGGAACAGATCGAAAACAACGCTTCTCTGGTAGGAACAAATCGAAAACGTGTGAAAGTATGTAAAAATGATGATTTGGACAAGATACTTTTTGACTGGCTAATGGAGGCTAGGGCAGCTAACATCATCTCTGGGCCGATTTTACAAGAAATGGCACGCCAGGAAGCACTGGAGATGGGAATTTATAATTTCCAAACATCAAATGGTTGGCCAATAAACAAGTGTATTCTATGTACTTTTTCATGTTTAATTCCTCGTATCGTATTAAAGAGTCAGAATGACAGTTCTAGCCATTTATGTGAAGCTTTATGATGACTAGAAATATATCGTGCAAAACCTCCACTTAACAAACCCCTTTACAACAAACACAACAAATTTTGGTCCCTTGAGATTTGTTAAATAGAGGTTTCACTGTATTACTGCTTACTTATCTAATTAACAGAAATACAAAGTTGTCTGATGTGTCAATTTTCTTTTAAAGACTTTTTCAAATGTTATAACGTTATAACCTTTATCTGTTCGCCTGCATCGCCGCGGTGTATCGCTTATTAAAAATTAGCCAGCGCTAGTTGGCATCATTCATGTTTGGTTATGTTGCTTCCCGTATAGAGTGTGCACACGTACATAGTCGATAGGCATGTGCGAAGCTTCGATAGTACAAACGAATTTGAAGTTTTTTTAATATTCGATAATACTTCGAAACAATATGAACTATTCGCATTAAACGAAGCTTCGTATCATTCAAGTCTTAACGTCGCACGTACGATTTATTTTCTGTTAACTTTGGAAGATCGACCTCTCGCACAAGTGTGACTTCATAATCGATTAATCTAAAGAGTTACATAACCTATTGCAGCACTGTGTCGCCTACTGGGCTTATTAATTTCGTCTAACGAAATTATAAATGGATAAAGGCGCAGAGGGATGATCACAATCTAGAGAAATACCGTCAAAAGGAAAAAACCTAGTGCAATATGGAATTCTTTTCACATATGTTGGAGATTGTTCCGCACAATTCGATAAATGCAAACAATTGTTCAAATGCCCGCGTGGTAGGTTATGTTACAATGATAATTGTATTGTTTTTATAAATTTGTGGGTTGTACACAGCGATATAAAATATTATATGCGTGGTAATAACTGTTCTCCGATTGTAATGCAATATCCAGCGGTAAAAAAGACAAAGTAAAACGCAATTATGTCACGTTGCAACCACTCTTGAAATGTATTTTTTTATTAGTTTTCTTATGCCTTCAACCTAATAACTTTTCATGTTGACTACTTTTAGACAAGATTTTCGTCGTAACGTTCATAATAACGGTTTTGCGGGGACGTTTGAAGCCATGATGAAGTAATTTGCTATAAAAAAGTGTTTGTGTAATAGATTGATATTGTTTAGATAGCGAATTTGGAAATTTTACTATCTTTCTACAATATGAATTTTCCCTAAAACACGTATCACAATTATCGCTAGTTTTTCTTTTTTCGTGTAGTTTTTCGATGTGGATGAAAAAATAGCAAATATTATTAGACTTTAGTGATCTGTGAAATTACTAATTATTCTAATTTTGGTGTTTTTCTAATACGGTTAGAGCTAATCCAAAAAGTTAAAAAATACAGAAAATGGTATTTTTGAGTAGACTACTACTTGTCTTGAAAACCACAAATAAGTATTTTTAATGTTGCTAACCTAATCTAACAATCAATAGATGCCAACTGGCAGTATTTTAATTTGTAGTTAAGCTTACCTAACCAATGGTTCAAGCATTTAAACAATAGGGCCTATTTTATATGTAGTTAACACCCTAACCACCCATTTAAATGATTTAGAATAACTTAAATGTAGCTAAGCTAGCCTAGCCTAACCTAACCTAATAAACTGTTAAAACTGCAAACGATTGATTAACAACTTGAAATACTGCAATGCAGTTGACCATAGTCATCAACTGAAATGAGAGAAACTCAAAAATAAAATTTCTATAATGTTGTTTTTCAGAAGAATAACTATTTTAGAGTATTGCACTATTTTTAATTGCCATATGAGGGCAGTTTTATTATTACAGATAATTTCCATTTAAAACGTGAGAACTGTTGAATGCCCCGTGTTTAAATATTTAAAATATCACTTTATTTTTTAAAAACACATCTAGTACATTTTATGTTATACTGATTGTACAAAATAAATAATTTTCTCAAGAAAATGAGTAAGACATACAAAAAAAATATTTCTTGCAGGCACTACAACGACACTCCAGAACCATTTGGGGGCCAAACACACTTTCAGAAACTTCTGCAAATAAAAACCACAATTTCTACAGTCTACTTTATCGACTATGTTCAGAAGTACACAGAAGATGTCACCAACCGATCCTAAAGCACAAAGTATTACAAAAGAAAATGCCAAAATGTTGGCAACAGAACTTTTGCCTTATGAGTTTGCAGAAGGGCGTGGGTTTCAAGATTTAATGGGACACAAAAATGTTGCACCTACATGTACAGTACCATGCAAAACTACTTTCTCTGAACATTACATCGCAGCACTTTATGAGAAAAAAAAACTCAAGGAAATGCTTGTACAAGATTTACATCTGATAGCTGGACTTCATGTTCATTGTACAGTTACATCAGACTTACCTGCAATTATCTCCGACACCCGACTTTACTTCTGTGTCATTTACAATGATCAAAACTGTTGTAAATGAATCCCATACAAGTGTTCATGGGGCTGCTACCCTACAAAATGTTCTCATTGACTGGGGAATCGACCCAGCAGTGTCGCCTATACCATTATTCTGTATCACTGACGATGCTCATAATTCCAGACAGGCTTCAGCATAATTATTTAAAGATGGATCAAGATCATATTTAGCTCATACCCTTCAAATTCCAATTGAAAACAGCAAGAACGATTGCCCAGGTACAAACACACTTCTTAGTAAGGCCAGGAGTATAGTTGGTCATTACCGAAGAAGCACTCGTGCTAGGAAAAAAACTAAACACACTCCAGGAGCAGTTTAACATGCCTAAACTAGAGGTAATTCAGCATGTTGATACACGTTGGTGCTCAGAGTACCAAATGCTGAAGAGACTGCTGGAAATGAAACCTGCTCTTGTTCCCGACAACGTGAACTCTGGTGATACAAACATGCTGATCGCAGTGGAATGGAAACTTGCTGAGAACTTTGTTCAAGTTTTACCACCACTTGCAGAGGCCACAGAAGAAATGAGTGGTAACACTTACCCAACATTGTCTATGATCATTCCAGTACTTCACTGTCTTCTTTGTAACCTCGAATCGCACATCGCTACCAAAAAAGATGGAGTGACACTTGCAAGAGCGTTGCATAAAAACGTAAGTCGAGGTTTCCAAACTACATGCAAGAGCCCCTACAGCGTGCTGCAATGTTGGTAGATCCCAGATTTAAAGGTGTTCTTCTATCAACAATGGAATCACAAGCCATTGTTGTGTCGGAAATTAAAAGTATAAAAACGAATTCCATTCATGCAGTTAAAGAAGTTAAATCTAACATTTTTAACTCTGCACCAACGTCTTCTTTATGGGCTATCTTGGACAGTATTCCAACGCAAGACAATAAAGATTATGATGAAGGAGAAGAAGAGGTACGACAGTACTTAAAAGAACCCCACATCAGCAGACATTGGATTCCATTGTAATGGTGGCAAAATGAAGGCACAAAGTACCGATATTTATCCTAAGTAGCGCTAAAGTATCTGGAGGTTCCTGCCACACAAGTAAATTCAGAGCGTCTCTTTTCAGCAGCTGGGAATGCTGTTTCAGCACGAAGAGAAAACTTGCTTCCTCAGCATGTAGAGCAATTGGTGTTTTTACATGCCAACTTAAAATAAAAGCTAAACTGCTGAGATGCTATAACTATAAATTGTGTTTAAATATTTTATTTACTAAAAGATTTAAATGGGGTTTTGTGTGTATATTTTTAAATAGTTTTAGTTTTTTCTTTTTTGTTCTTGCCCCAAATGGACATGGGAGTTCAATAATTTTCCCAGGTTTAGAAAAAGTTCATTATACTTAACAATGGACATTTTTTGAAGGCTCAAAAGAACAGTAGTTCAATTTATGTTGTGTTTATAAAACTATAATTAAATTTTACATATAAGAATTTTTTTTCAAAATAAATGGTTTCATGTTTTTAAATAAAACAGATTAAAACTGCAATTTTTTTTATGTGGGAAACTTTATTAATGGGTTTGGGAAGTTGAGATAAAAAAAAATGCAACTATTCGCATTCGATTCGACTTCGCACAAATAGTTACTATTTGCTTCGCAATTCGATTCACAACGAAAATTTAACATTCGCACATGCCTAATACAGTAGTCGAATATCGATATCTCGCCGATTCATGCGATGCGCGCGCTCTTTTGAGTGTCGAGTCAACTACATTTGATGGCCCGCTCTCTTTCGTGGTAAGTGTGTACTACGATGATAGTTATGCGTTAGTTCAGGCTCGCATTCGGGTCACAGATTTTGTTTTTCGATTTAAAGTTGAAGAGAGGTTTTTGTTGCATGACTTATTAATTTAAATTGTTTGGTGTGCTCTTGTACACTATACTTTTTAATTAAACGTTCTTTCCATGAATGGGTTTTGTTTTTATTAATAATTTTACGAAACAAAAATATGTTTTTTTTTGCATAAATGTCGCACCCCTACTTTTCAAACTTGATTTTAGTATAAAATGTGCAATGATTATGCGATAAAACACAGTACTTATAGTTAATTTTGACACGTTATTTATTCACATATATGATTTTATTTTCTGCTCTAATATGAATTACATAAATGTATACTTTGTAAAATTTAGCATGGAAAGAAACTTCTTTGGTAGGCTATGCTGTGAGGGAGGAAGCAAAAGATTATATTGAAAGTATTTAAGCATTTAAATAAAAAATAAAAACATGAGTGAACAATGCAGTTACAGAAGCCTCCAAAGTTACTTGCTGTTCCGAACTAACCATTTATGCCCTTAGGACAGAGCTGTAGCGGCATGGTACCCTAAGTATGCCTGGTAAAGTAATGCCAAAAAGGAAACTCAAACAGAAAAATTCTCGCAAACAAACCTAAGAATTGTACAGAGTAGGTTATGGCAGTGGCAGATTGTTCACACTTTTTTGTTTACTAACATTCCTTCCATTTTAAATGTTTTTCTCGCAAAAGTGAATGGTGATGAATCACTGCCAGATTTCTCTTGTATTACTGTGCATATTTTCCTTTACGTCATTGGTAGGGACTCGGTAATTTCTTGAATAGCACCTGCCAAATTTCTTGAGTGAGGAAAGCAAAAATTCTTGAGTAAAATTACCAATATTCTTGAGTAAAATGCAAATTTCTTGAGTAACAAATGTATACAAGATCAAAATAAATTGAAAGGGCTGTTTAAATTTGCTGCATAAAAGCTTACATACATCCAATTTTAAATTAATTTAAAAAAATTAAAACCGATTTTTAAACCAGTGTTCATGCGCATTAAGGTAATTAACATTTTTACAACAAGCAAATTAATAAAATGATGCAGCTTAGGCAGACACTGCTCACTCAAAATGAATTTACACACGTGCAAACAGTAAATAATGTGTTTTTGAAGTAAAATGTCTAGTAGCTACTAGTGTTTTTAAGATTAATTTCTTGTAAATACGTATACTTTAATGACAACTTCCAGAACCTCATGCAAAGGCTTCATATGCATAGAAAGACAGAATTCAAGGTTGGTTAGACTTAGATTTGTTCTCCTGTTTGTGAGAACACCAGAAAATTGTGAGAAGAAGCGCTCACAATTCAAATTTGACACAGGCATCCATATAGCTCTTAAAGCACCTACCACAAAGGATCTGTGTTCATCTTGCATTGAATTTAGTGCTTCAAATACACTAAGATTGGTGTGTGTTTTCAATAGCTCTACAAGGTCAGTATATGCATGTACACCCTGATCAAGTTCTATGTCTCTAAGTGATGGAACTTTTGAGAAAAGAACTTTAAGTTTGTTGCTAGTAACATCCTGAGTGAGTATATTTTGCTTGTGAAACAACTCTGCAAATCGTTGCAAGTACTTGCGAGCAGGATCCTCTGCCATTAACTTGTCCAGCTTCAGCGACATGTGTTGTGCTGTTTTTTTTTAACAATTCACTTGTTTTTGCTTTGTGGAGAGACTTGAGCTTGTTGGCACTTTCCATCACTTCATCATTGAAGACACCTTCACCAAAAATGTGCAGTCTCCTCCTCACAAACTGGAGTTTTGGATAGACTTCTGAAGCCACAGGCTTAGAATTAGTTTCCAAGCTTACCAAGAATGGTTTAATGAGGGAACTGGCTGATTTCACAAAGAGTGATATAATTATAAAAAGGTATTTGACAAAAATTTGTTTTTAATGAAGAACCTCTTGACATTGCATGTGTTTTGGATACATAGTGTTCATGAAAATGTAAACAGTGCAAACTGCATGTGCAAAGGAAAACATTTTATATTCAAATTTGCATGTTAAATATTGTATGTGTTAAAAAGGGTTTTTGATAATACTAATTTGTATTGTAGTTTATCTGTTATCTTGCCAGATATCGTAATAAGAAAAAAAAGTTAGCTGTGACCTTTAAAGGAAAACAAAACAATCTGAGGAAATTTTCTTGAAATTCTGAAGCAAGACTGTGCGAACCCTAAATACAGCTCAGTATTGCCTACTGAATCACTGAGATAAGCTATCACATTCTCTGTTAATAGATTGGTAAAGATATGAAAAGTCTGTGACTTTCTATTTCAGGTCATCTTCCATGGATGCTAGTATATCCCAGAAACAAAATAGGAAGCTGTCTATTGGACAGTTCTTCTCGTTAAGAACAGAGAAGATCCAGGACCCTGGATTCCAGGTAAAAATTCAAAAGTTGTGTAATTTGTAGAGATGGATGATTCTACAAATTTTTGGGTTAAGCGGAGTCAAATACAGTAATAATACTGTGAAGTCCAGATTTGATTATATTTTAGTTGAGTTCCTAAAAAATAAGTTAGGCTCGGGTAGTGAGAGAAGTTTTTCTTCGAAGTGTAGTAAATTTAAGAGTATTAGAGAATGGACTATGCTACAATACTTTGTCAGAATAAACAATGCATGCATAAACTAGTTAGTCAAACCTCATTATTACAAACCTGAAGGGACCAAATTTTAGCACTTTGTAATAACAAGGGTTTGTATTAACCAAACTATTGGGATATCATGACAAAAAAAATTGATTGAACTTTAAATGCCTATATTTACAATTATAAAGAAAATTATACACACCGTTGGTAGTATAAGCTGGCTTCACTACATGCATGACAATATGTAAACACTGAAGAAAACAAACACAATGCAACACTTACAGAATAAATCATAATACAAACTTCAATAAACTTGCATTCATGACACATTTTCTATTCAAACATTTGGTTTAAAAAAAGCATCAATTCTGGTTTGCACTATCTTTTTCTTATAAGCTAAGCATTGTTTACCACATTTAACTTTGGTCATATCTACTGCTGCCGACTCCCTACACACAGTTTTGCCAACATGATTGTTGCGATCCTTAAACCGTTGTAGCCAACCATTGCTGAACTTGAAGTCTGAAATTCCTAACCTCAATGCTAGGTAGTCTGCCTTCTTTTGAATCATAGGTCAAGATATTGGCAAGTTTGCTGCACGCATTTCTTAAAACCACTGCAACAAGGTAGCTTCCATTTCTTGATGTTTTGGGCCCCGCATTATTTTTCTTGTTGATAATCTGCACGAACTCGCAAAAGCCGATTCAATCTTTTCACGATTTTTTAGTATTGTCGACAACGACGATTGCGGGATGTTAAATTCTCTCGCAATTTCAGTTTTCGTTCTCTCTCCATTGTCTACTTCTTCGATAATTTTAACTTTAACTTGCAATGTAAGTTCGTTGCGTTTACGTTTCGCAGTCATATTACAAAACAACTAACACTCAAAATTGAGGTTAAGATACACGTGCGTGAACAATGGAAAATATCAGAACTTTTTTCCATAGATTGTTTAAACTTCTACGTATGTACACTTCCGACGACTAATATTAATAAGGTAGAGTTCTTTCCTTTTCGTTTTCGTTTACAACATGGCATCTTTCCTAGTTTAGTTACTATCATCACCACTAGAGTTGAACTTTTCATCTTGTTTTTCGACCATTTTGCGCTGTAGGATATATACATGTATCTTTGGGGAAACGTTTGTTTACATGACGGTTATGAAGACGATTTTCTTTAGACTTCGACGGTGAAATTCGTATTAACCGTTTACTTATACACGTTAACAGCTACTTGAGGGATCAAAAAAACTTCGTAATTCATATTAACCGTATTTCGTATTAAAAGTACTGAATAACATAGGAAATCATACTTTATTTTTCGGGACTGTGAAAGTACTTTGCATAAATGGGAATTTCGTACTAAGCGGATTCATATTAATGAGGTTTGACTGTATATATATTATATATTTAACTAGCTAATGCTTAGCATGTGTTGCAATGCCTCATTCAATTTTTTTGTAATTTGTTTGAACTTGAAGTAATTACATATATACAAAGAATCTTTCTATATCACTCTCTAATTCTCCATCTCTCTATCTATACCTCTAATTATCTATATACATACAGTAAAACCTATTTGTTGTGACCCCATTTATTGCGACCACCTCTCTATTACAACCCGATTTCGAGGAACCGTGAAAAATTGCCGAAAATCCAAAGAAAATCGCACATAAAATAAGTTTCTTGTGGTGAGTAGCATGTTACTGTGTTTCTCTTGCAGAGAGGTGTACTGCTGTAGGCAGCACATATCTAAAAATAGATCCCACTTCCTGTCGACAGCTGTCAGCGCTTAACAACCGCCATTCCACTTGCCGGCAGGGTGCAGATAAAGGTTTTTGTGGCAACGTGTTTACGTTTAGCTTTTTGCGAGTGTCTAGTGTGGTACGCAGTTAAGGCAAAGAAAGCTACCTGCTGGATTTCTCTTTATTTTTATTACTATCGGTTGACAATACACAGTGACCGACTGGATGCACGCCCGCCTCGACTTGTTTTAACTGTCGCAGCGATGTTTATTTTGACAGCTCAAGCAATAATTATCTTTTCCCGTGGGTTGATAGAAAAAGGTCGCTTCACCCAGCATAAAAAAAAAGGCTACGCCGCTTATTGCCCATGCAGGAAACACACTGGCTGCCGTCTGTCTCCCTCGCATTTATCTTTCTTCTAACATTCCACGTCTCACCTCTCGCGCGAGCAATAACGAAGCTACCATGCACTGGGCCGTTTTATGCTTTGTTTGGTGACAGCAGCTTGATTTTATTCGGTATATTCCTTTTCATAGGACCCTAGCTATTAAAATACATTTATATTTAAGTTTGAAAGCATGTAAATTCCTTGCCAGAGATGACTGAACTCGAACTTGGTGTGAAAAGTGACATATTTTTAACCCTCCCTCGCTGCTTTAGTACCCCATTCTTAATAGCCCAAAGGGTGAAATGAGCATTTCTTCACTGAAGGTTTTTCAAAGGGGAGCGAAGTTGGGGTATTATAAGGGAGGACACTATATGGTTTGTGTGTCTGGGAGGGATGAGCTAGCCTTGAAGAATGTTACCGAGGGGGGGAAGGTGTGAGCTTATGCGTCATGAAGCCGCTGCCGCCCGCCAGCCGGGCGAGCTTCGTGTGCGCCTGTGTGCCCACTCGCGTTGCAGAACCTACAGCTGCCATATTTTTAAAGGAAATGTCCCATTATTTTTCTGTTATTCTTACGTGAACATTATTGGAAGTATTAAAACTGACACAAAAATACGCTGTGTGTTAATATTAACAGATTTTAATGATCTTTCATTACGTTTCGTTTTTTTTTTTTTTTAATTTTTTCTTCTGATTTTCACATTTTGGTCAAAATGTCCAATTTTTCGACGGTTCCTGAGAATATATTCGTAAAATCACTGCTTCATTAAATGCGGGGTTTGTGACATCGGGGTTCTAGTGTATTTAACTACGGAAAGCAGAAAACGTACATGTAAACTAACACATATTTCTTTAGAGGTGGCCTGTAGGGCGACGGACTTGTCATGAAGGTTGAAGTGGGTTTAAAGCAAAGCCGCCTAGCATTGTGAGTGACAGCATCCTGCCATTGTACGGCTGGTTATCGAGTAGCGGTGTTTTATTTTTTTTGGGGGGGGGGTTGAAATGAATGGAAAATTTCGGAAAACATCTCTTACGACCCTATTCCTGGGAACCGTGAGGGGTCGTTTCAGAGAGGTTTGACTGTATTTATAAATATCCCTATTCAACTCTCTCTCTCTTTTTGTATTTCTCAATCTCCATCTATACATCTCTCTCTATCCCACCATCTCTATCTCACACTTGTGGCATGCTTCACCATGGACAGTGGACAGTTTATGAACTGTAATTTTTCTATACGGTAAATTTTTATATTTAATTTTAATATTTAATGTGTGATTTTTTAATACGTGTTTTAAGTTGAGTCCAGTTTTTGTTTAGTTTTATTATTACACAACACAACCTTTTTAGTTGTAGTCTGGAGAGCCTTTGCAGGGTGACCACAGTCCGGGAAAACCGGGAAACCCGGGAAAAGTCAGGGAATTTAAAACAGGTCAGGGAAAACCTGGAAAAGTCAGGGAATTTTTTGATGGGTCAGGGAATTTTTTTAGATGAGTTGTTTTCTGCATTTCAGCAGCGATTTTTGCTATAACAACATTATTTAGTAGTGCTATTTTCACAATTATTTCGGTGTATTTTCGTATACACTCCAATAATCTGCAGTTTTTTTTCTTTTCTTTCTTACTTTGTAAAATGTGTTCTGAAAATTTGACAACGCCGCACGGCAACACTGCATGACACTAGTTCCGTCATTATTTAATGTTGGGTAACCTGTGGTTTCAAAATGAACAACTGACATCTTGGACGGGTTTGAAAGTATATTTTTTTACGAGAGATACAATTATTACCGAAGGTTTGAGGTTTGAAAAAAAAAAAAAACTTGAATTGATTAAAAATTATAAGGAAATGTAAAATCTTACTACGAGAAGAAAGTTTTTAGTCGCAGAAGGTCGTATACGTGGCACTCTACTGTTGTAAACAAAACTAGTCACTAGCCATTTGTACATTAATGCTGCTTTTGTTTTTTCATCAAACTGCGCGAATTCAGTTACCGCGATGTAAATTTTAATACCCCAGTCTAGAATAGCACGTCTGTAATTCCAGCTAGCACGAAATTGCCACTGTAAAAAAATATATATAAATTTTTGCCATGATTTTAAGGAAAAAAACACCATGAATGTACTGATTACCAACTGCAGTTATGTTTACAGCAGTTAAGCGTCATAAAACATCTCGTAAATAAATACATGTATCTAAATATGGCGAGCGGTAAATATTGTATGGATTAACTGAATTATAACATGTTAAATTGTGATACGACGGGAAAAAAAAAACATTAATGTAATGGCTACCAACCGCAACTTTTTTGTGTAGAAGTGCCATAAACATTCTATAGTAAATACGTGTACCAGAATATAGCGGGTTGTAAATATTTGTCTTATGAATCAACTCTGAATTATAACATGATTATCGTGGTGCGACGGAAAGAAACACTATAAAAGTAATGGCTACTGCAGTTGTTTTGTTTGCAACAGTAAGACGTCATTAACATCTCTGTCACAGATGATTGAAATCAGTTCCTGGTTAGATTCAAAAATACATCGGAAAATCGCTAAGGAAGTACACGCTACGAATTCTCACATCAATTAAACTTTTTATTGCAATACCACTATCACTCGAAACACAATTATTTTTCTCCAGTCACGCATAAGATTTTCCACAATGTTTTTTTTTTTTTTTTTTTTTTTTACATTCCTACACCACAGGTTACCGTAAAAGTGTTTTAATTTTGTCGAATTTTAAACGTAATAACAAAGGATCCAGCTACTTGCGACAGCAGGCTGATAGGCGCACGCACGTGTGTTGAAGGTCACGCCTGGGCGGGCAAGCCAACCAGCTGACTGGCGTTAAATACGATAACACTTATCTTCCGTTACGCTGTGAAAATATTTTCTTCATTTAAAGTATTCGGTGGTAGGCTTAAAAAGATACATGATGTGACTTATTTATTGTCAAGTGTTATTCTACGCATATATATTATGTGAAGATTATTTCCAACACATTAAATAATTTAGCCTTATATTTATGGGGACTAGTGCTTCAGAATACGCGGTAAATACGGACCTGACATTAAACAAGTGAACGAGATATTTGCAACGGTGTATTTATCTTGTTTGCCCGGGTGCACAGTGGCAATGTACTTTCTGCATTTATTTATTATGCATTAGACGTAAATTTAGCGAAAACGGGACATTTGTTTATTGTTCATAATGAATGCCTATTTGCAAGAAGAGAACTCTATTATTATTATTTAGAATGTTACGCATACATTAGTTACTTCTTAGTCTATATTTGATTTGTGAAAATGCCGCCTATTCGCAAGAACACAAGCTTTCAAGAGGATTGGCTAAGAGATGTTGAATTTTCGTCATGGTTGATGCCGTCAAAGGTAAACAAAAATGAAGCTAGGTGTTTGTTTTGTCAGAAAACAATTTCATTAAGCAACATGGGAAGACGTGCCATTACAAGCCACATGCAAGGTGAAAAGCATAAGAAAGCTGCGAGAAGTAGAAAAACTTCCATTAACTTGGACGGGTTTGTAACTAATTCAGTAAAATCCGAGCAGCCTGATAAAGGGTTTCATAGCTCACAATCTGCTTCATCTTCCTTGTCGAGTTCTTTACCTGTGTTAACATCGTCTGCAAATCTCGCCTGCATATCTGAAAATGATTCAACGAAAAATTTTGATGTTTCTGTGCCATTACATAAGGAGTTACATGGAATGAATGCATTTGTTCTTGGTGAAAATGTAACACGTGCTGAAATAATATGGTGTCTTGAGACTGTTATGTCACACAAGTCCCTACGCTGTGCAGCAAACGATGTGTCCGTTTTTCAGTTAATGTTTCCTGATTCTAAGATAGCTAGGAAAATGCAGCTTCAGCGAACCAAGATTGGTTATGTTATTTTGGAAGGGCTCGCTCCATATTTTCATTCTGAGCTTAAAAAGGAAGTAATGAAATGTTCGGAGTTGGTAGAAGGGTTTGATGAATCTCTGAACAAAGTGGCTCAGCTAGGTCAAATGGATATCATTGTGCGATTTTGGAATAAAAATGAGCAACGTGTTTCAACTAGATATTTTTCTTCAGAATTTCTTAATCATGCTACGTCTGAGAAGTTGTTGGAAGCATTCACACGAGCTTTGTCAGAAATTGACTTTGCCAAGATTTCTCAGGTGTCAATGGATGGCCCAAATGTAAATATAAAGTTCCTTCGTGATCTGTCTGTTAGTTTAGCTACTAAAGATCCTGATGCCCTTCTGATTTTGGATATTGGTACTTGTGGATTACACAATGTACATGGTGCTTTCGAAGCAGGAATAAAGGCAACTGAATGGGAAATTATTGAATTTTTAAGGGCTTTGTACTCATTATTCAGGTATGTTCCTGCTCGATGTGGAGATGTCATCCATTTTTCTGGTTCCAAACTATTTCCATTAAAGTTCTGTAGAGTCCGTTGGGTCGAAAATGGAAAAGGGGTGACCAGAGTAATTCAGATACTACCCAAGGTGATTCAGTATGTTGATGCTGTGAAAAAGGATCCAAAATTGACTCCAAAATGTAAGAGTTTCAATACTGTGGCTTCAGCTGTTAAAGATAATCTGATAATTTGTAAGCTTACATTTTTCCAGGCTCTAGCAAGTGAAGTAGAGCCTTTTTTGACAAAATTTCAGTCAGATAATCCAATGGCCCCATTTTTGTATGAATCACTTAAACATATACTGGGAGCTCTGATGTCAAGATTTGTCAAGGCAGAAGTAATGAATGCTGCTAGTTCTGTAACAAGTGTAGACATTTCAGAATCCAAAAATCTTGTTACTGCAAACGAGGTGAATTTGGGATTCGCTACAATGGAAGCCTTGCGAAAAATCAAGACAAAAGTAAGAGAAATTGATATTCTGAAGTTCCGTCAAGAATGTAGAACTTGTCTGCAGGTTTTATGTAAAAAACTGTTCGAGAGGTCTCCATTGAAATATGTACTTACAAAGGGTATAGCATGCTTGGATCCTGAAATAGCTTTGCAGCCAAATGTTAGAGATAAGAGATTAACATCCACATTGCAGCACTTAGTACAAAAAAGGCATATGACAGGGATGGAAGCTGATGCAGTTCAACGCCAATTCGTGTATATTACAGGAACTGAAGTTTTTAAAGAAGAAATGAAGAATTTTTCTGAAGAGCAAGATAGATTGGATGAATCATGGGTTAGAGTTCTTTCCAGTTGTAAAAGTGATAAAAAAGAACTTGAAAGGTTTGTGAAAAAAATTTTCATTCTTTCTCATGGAAATGCGAGACTTGAGAGAGGATTTTCAGTAAATAAGGAATGTATCGTAGAAAACCAAAAAGAGGAATCTTTAATAGCACAGAGGCAGATATACGATGCAGTTGTGGCACTTGGTGGTCTCAAAAATGTTACCATAACGAAACCCATGATACATGCTGCACGAAATGCAAGATCCCGTTATCAAGAATACTTAGAAAAAAGAAAAGAACAAGAAAGGGCTCAAGAATGTGCTGAAAAAGAAAAAAAAGAAGAATTGCAAAGAATTGCAGTAGAAATTAAAGAATTAGAAAAGAAAAGACAAGCACTTATCGAAAATGCAAAGAAAGAAACTGCGCTTCTAGAAGAGAAAATAAAGTCTTTAAAATATTGCAAGTAATATTTCAAAGCAAATGTTTGTAGTGTTGGTGAAAGTTGTTTTGTTTATTTATTTTGTAAAATATGCATAACATCTCATGGGTAGGTTTATAAGTACTTTTATCTTCTAATTAGACACTAGTTAAAACATTAATCCGTTCCAGCGTGATTGACTGCAATAATACATTTAGGTGAGTAAATACCTAATCTAATAAATTTTTCATTCTCAGTGAGTTTTGTATGTAGATAAAAAAACTGGGATGGAAAAATTTATATATTGTATCGAAGCTGATCCCTGTATCCTGATAGCATGATCCCATGCATATTTATCCTGTAGCACGTGATGCTTGCTGTTTTGATTTAATATGTTGAAAGATCCTGGACATGATCAAATCTAGTGGTATAACAATGTATAATGATCGTAAGATGAATACAAGATAGATTTTCCCTTTTGTTCAACTCACAATCATTATTCATTGTTACACCACAAGTTTTGATTATGTTCAGGGTCTTTTGGCGTACTTAATTAAAACAATAAGCATCACGTGCTACGGATTCAATTTTCACACGATCAAGATCGAGAAATGGACATGAATACGCAATACAAAACAATTACCATTTATTGAAGACTTGCAGTATTTAAAAAAATGTGCAGATTAATTTTTAAAACTTGAAGTAGCCTAAATGCAAAATCTGAGTCAGGGAAAATTAAGACCAGGTCAGGGAAAAACTGGAAAAGTCAGGGAATTTCATTAGAGAATGTGTGTGGCCACCCTGCTTTGGTTACAGTTGCAAATAGTTTTTAAGATGGCTATTTTTTTTGTATTATTTTTTTATAACTTTAAATTTTATATTTTTTTCTAAATGTATATAAGTAACAGCATGGTTGCTTCAGAACCAGAAAACCGGGAAAACTGGGAAAAGTCAAGGAATTTAAAACGGTTACAGAATTCCGGGAAATGTCACGGAAATCACCCCATATTTCTGGTATTTCTTCTTGTACTGACAATATTGAAATGGAAAATTATGTTTTCATTGACGTTTAGACATCTCAAAAAATTCGGAAACTTTTAATTCATGAAATTCGGTTGATTTTCCTTCTTTTTGTGAATTCTCAGGGGAAAAAATGTACGTATTTATCATGTTTAAATACAAGTTCGTTAGCTTTTACCCATCAGTTTCAGGAGAATCAATTGTAATTGTTTGCAAACACGTATTTTGATCTCAAACTGCATTGATTTTGCTACAAGGCCGACAAAAACTCCCCACATACATGCTACCAAGAGCGTCAATCACACCGCTGCCCAAAACAAGCTGTATACACTCGATTTTCCGAAGCCTGAGTTCTCCCCCGAGCATGCGGTGTGAGATTCCCAAAATTTATCCAATGCATTATCGTCATCAAAATCTTATAGAAAAGCATCTAATGGGTAGTGATGATAAAAAGAAAACAATACAGTTAAACTTTAAGCTATTTTTTTTTTGCTATTTATTAAATTCAATTACAATTGTGAAACTGACCATGACTGTTGTGAGATACTAACTTGCCTTATCATGCAAATGTTAAACCTTTTCTAAAGTATATGCTTCATAACAATTATTAAAAAAATATTAAAATATTACAAATAAAATACATGCCTCATAATATCACAATAAAGTTAAGGAAATCTCATGTTAATACAAATGACATAATAAACTGCTCATTTCATTACCAGGCTAAATAATAATAAAAAAAATCTAACATGCTACGTTTATAAGGCCTTTCTGTTCATCATGAATTTCAAGTTCAATTACAAGCATGCTTACCCAACTATCTTTTTCACGCATCTTCGAGGACTTTAATTACGCTTAGTTCTTAATAGTTATGTTAGTTCGTAGACTTGAAATTTACTGTTTGTGCACAGTAGTTTCATAAACATGGAACCAACACTGACTGCTCATAACTGTTTCCAATTTGTTACAGTTTGTAAAGGCGGAAAACATAATTTTCGATAATCGCTCAGACTTTTTCCAGTTGCGAGACAACTTATTCATAACTGTTCGTTAGCAATATAAACGTATGTAGCAATATTCAGGAACCAATCTGCACATGTTAAATCTCGTAGCTGTCCCATTGAAACAAATGCATGCTTCGTTATACTAAAATCCGTCCTTCCGAATTTGCGTATTTTCTGTTCCCAACTATTTGAATCTATTTGAGTCGTCAACCTTACTTTACTCCACGACGCAGGCATCCAGATGCATCTCATGTAACTCATGGAGTGAATTACTGTCTGTCGTCGTCTGACGCAGGCAGCTCGGTACTTCGCTCTCCTAGTTGGTGAAATTACAAGTCCCCGGGCTGCCGATAGTTCGTACTTCAGCACTTTGCAGCTGCTCGTTAGTTTCTTGTCCATCTTCGAGCGCACTCGGCTCATTCCGAAAACAACTGAAGCAGGAAGATTTAGCACGCGTGCCTGACAAGCGCAATTAGAACAAGAATAATAACAGAAAATTATATAAAAATTGCAAAAAATAATATTTTAACCAGACTTTAAAACTAACAAAAATAAAATACAACTTTACAATAATTATTAAATAGTAATTAAAAATGGCTACGAAAATGTATTTAAATTCTGATTTCCAACCTAGGGAAAAAGTTACCAGCAACTGGTAACAAGTCTCGGAGAACCAGCGGGCCACCTAGGCTTGCTCCTCACATCTGGGGCCTACGGAATTCAAGCTTAATCGTGGCACGGCCCCGGCAACCGACGTTAAATTATCCGCCCTTAAACATCATAGAATGTTTCTTGAGATTCTGAACAGCGCGACCTGTCGGCACGGCACTCAAAACGACTGATGAGGCAACGCAACTGCGTACAACCGCAAAGTAAATGACGGGCATGGCACCTATCATAACATAGCTCTTACAAGGACACAACAGTCCACAAATTTCTTGGCTCTCATATTGAGGCTTTTCCTGAAAAATTTACAACATAAAAAATCGCAAAGTTTTTCCTGATTAGCTTCACCCAGCGAACATTCTACTGCACTGCTGCGCAGCTGTGTGCTGTTTTTGCCAACAATGCACTTCTTGGAGACAAATAATTAGTGGCACCAGGGTGTCACTTTCCTGACCTTTCTTTCATGGATACCTCTGTCATACGTTTTAGAAATGTCGCCAACAGACTATAAAAAACATGTAAATTATACTATAAATAGAATATTTAAATGAAATTAAATCTTTTCACACTGACAAAATAAGTAAACTAGCCAATATCGTGAAAATCTGTAAAAATGTAACAAAGCTTCTTCTGAATAAAATAATAAAATATAAAATTCACTTGTAAGAAATTTCCAAATTATAAAATACAAATACAAGAGTAGGTTACCATGACCTTGAACTCTGTAATCAGCATAATGTCTAAAAAATACTTTGCAAAGTTGGGGTGGGCAGGGGTCTTTCAATGCCACAAATTGTATAAACAATATTGTTAAATACTTCTCTCCAGCAATGTGCATATTGTTCTTTATTAAGAAATATCACACCATTTTCATTAAAATATTTTTTTTTTTAGATACTTTTTATAAAGTTTTTTCACTTGGTAGTATTAATAATATTAAAGTTATAGTTCTTTGTTTAAGTACCTTACTCAAAACAATTATTTTATTTATTTACTTCATTGTACAGGTATTTTATCATTTAATTGTAACATAGCTTTGCTGAGAAAAATATTTGCGATTTGTTCGATTCTTTTTCATGAATATTTTTAACATTTGATTCAGTATTCGCTGCATAGAAAAACCAGTATTCGCACAAGCCTGCGAGGCTTACCCTCTAAGCTTCTGGCCTTTTCACCGGAATTGCTGCTGACTTGCATTAGTAAACACAGTCCAACCTCTGGCTAGTTCTGAGTGGTATAAATCATTGTAACTTTTTAACTGGAACTGGACTCGAGTAATGGGCAAAAAGGTAAGTAACTAGTTATTCAGTAATGTGTAAGCTTTGGTTTTTCGATTTGTCATTATCAGTTTGGTACAACACGTTTAATAGATGAAAAGGAGTGCTACATATTTTTAATTTATAACAGCACTATACAAATCAGGCCTTCTTCATTGGTGGTGTTCTGGCATTTATTAACTTGGAGAATTGTTACAATTCATCTTTATAACACTTAAAATAAATACAACTATGTTTTACTTTCCTAACTTTCGACACTGCCAATGTTTTTTTTGGTCTATTAACATTTATGGTTTAATTTCTAGTAAATATAATTATGAACATAATTTTCAGTGTTGGAGTTATAAATATAAATGCATATTATACATATTTCTGAATTCTCCTGTCTACAGGCTTTAAGCCTGTAACAATTGGACAGACTTATATTTGTAGTAGCAACAACAATAAGGGTTTTTTGTTTCTAATGTTCAAGGATGGAAGATACACACAGTGATCCTTAAATTACTTTTTTCAGTACCTATTTATTTTTGGAAATATTATGTAAGCAAAACTGTTTTGTGTTAAGTTTGACATAAATGTATTTTGTTAGTGTTTTTTATATACTAGTTCATTCATTTTAATGTTAGTATTTTTTCCTTAGCCTTTTGAAGATACCAAACAAAATCATTGCAGAGCTGAGGCATTGGCTGACTTGACTGGAAGTAAGTTAAAAATAATTTTTTGATTCTATCCTATTATGTACTGGGTTGTGTGAATATTTGATAGTGGCATTTTAAACATTTTTTTATGAGTTCCATAATTTCTCAAAGAAATTCATTAAAACATAAATTATAGAGTTAAATTATAATTTGATTGTTTAGTAAATGTTAATTTAGTTGATATTTAATATACAGTGTAAACTCTTTATAACGTCACTCGATTTAACGACAAACTCCTTAAAACGTCAAAGTTGCTTGACTTTGTTTGGTTTACCTTGTTTTCTATACACTAATACACTCTATATAGCGTCACGCTCACTCTATTTAACAACAACACTACAGCATTATAAATCATTAAGCAGTATTTTCTAAGTTGCCAAAGTTGATAAGAACTTCAGCTGTGTACGTTCTTTTGTTTGCTGTTTTGTTGTATTATCTAGCATGTGTTTACTTCGACTGACGTACCGGAGATTCTAAGAAATTTTGTCTTTTGTTTTTGTAGGATGAACTTGTACATGTTTACCTCTGTCACTAGACTTTTGTCAAATTGTTACACGTTATCGTTATCACAGTTGTTTACAGACTTTCGAACTGTAAACATGGCGAGTAAACTAAAATCTTTGTGTATTGACGGAAAAGTTTTATTAATACGCTCAATAGAGGCGGGAGAAAAGATCAGTGTGATGTTGGAAGACGCTTTGGATTTAGCTGTTCTACCGTGTCTACAATATGGAAAAACTAAGAAAAAATAACAGACTTTACGCAATAAGTTTTGTTATTTGTATGAATATTAATGTTTGTGTGTAAAATGTTTAGGTACTATATTAGTAAATATATATTATTATAGAATAGTAAAATAATATCTTTTATTTCTCTCCATTTAATGACCACTCTCTATAACGCCGAAAAATGCTCTGTCCGTTAAGTGTCGTTAAATAGAGTTTACACTGTATTTACTAATTCATGGCCAGTGTATTATATTTTAAGGAAATAAATGAACACAGTTCAAGCCAATACAACAGGGTTCTGTATACCTCTGTAACCCTATATACCCTCTTTTATTGCATAATCGTTGCACTCGCATAATCGTCACACCTACAAAGGCGTCAAAATTGGGATAAAAAAACTTCTCGCGTAAACGTCACATGTTTTTTTGGTCCCGCTATTAGATGCCGAGCACTTTGTGTAGGTATTTTTACGTATAAAACGATTGTATTTTAAAGTAGAAATCTAATATTTATCCAGACATTACCACTTACTTATTTAATTAACAGAAATATGAAGTTGTCTGACGTGTAAATTTTCTTTTAAAGACATTTTTAAACGTTATTTCCTTTATCTGATCATCTGTGTCGCCGCGGTGTACCGGCGTAGGTTTCTTTTCCGTATAAAACGATGTATTTTAAAGTAGAAATCTAAAATTTAATTCAGTCATTACCACTTATTTAATTAACAGAACTAAGAAGTTGTCTGACTTGTAAATTTTCTTTTAAAGATGTTTTTAAACGTTATTTCCTTTATCTGACCGCCTGCGTCGCCATGATGTACCGCTTATAAACATGTAGCCAGCACTAATTGGCATCATTCATGTTTGGTTATGTTGCTTCCCGTATAGAGCGTGCACACATAGTCTAAAATCAATATCTCGCCGATTCATGTAACGCGCGCGCTCTGTCCGGTGCTGAGTTAACTACATTTGATAGCCCGCACTCTTTTGTGGCAAGTGTATACTACGACGGTAGTTACGCTTTAGTTCACGTCACAGTTTCAAGTCGCTTGCGTTCGGGTCACAGATTTTGTTTTTCTATTTAAAGTTGAAGAAAGGTTTTTGTTTAATGAATGACTTAAGTTAAGACAGTGAGTCAATCAGCACTCTCAAAATTTTCAATAAGTTTAAAATGGGTGAACAATAAACACTTGCCAACCACTATGAAAAAATTCCAAAAAATTAAAAAAAAATTACTTCTTTAATAGTATTTTTTTATTGTTTATAATAATTAACATGATTTATATGGTATGTTGATGTTGCCCAAAACCATGTACAAGTATTTATTAAAAGATGACTTCTTAAGTATCATGAAAATGCAGAACATGTTATCCCATTCTTGCTATTTGAATACAATGTTTGTATTAGAAAACATTGATATTTGTATTCAAATTAATTCAAACAAAAAATGGATATTTGCATAGGCTTTTTTAATGTTTCCTATAACACAGATTTTATTCATGTGAATAATTGTTTAACATTGCCACTCACCTTATTATTAAAATGTGGTTGGTGAATTTAATCGCAGAAAATTTATTGCTACAAACATTTTACAATTTTTAGTTTTATAAGAATTGATTTCTATAGTTGAAATGGGATGATTTAACGAGGTAGTTATTTAAATATTAACTATCTTTGTGAACTTATTGTAGTATTCATTCACAATGAGTTGTTGGTTTGTTCTGTCATAGAATCAGACATAAATAGAGAGGATGACATCATGAACAGTCTGGTGTCGTCCACGGTATCCTCTGTGCTGCCAAGCACCTCTAAGATCCAAGACATCCTCTCCCAGTGTGGCAACTCCCTGTCAGGGACAGTGATAGTGGACAAGATGATGAAGGGCTACCAAAGGAAGCAGCGCGAGACTTCGAGCAAGGTGCTGCAAGACAAGTCGAACCTCAGCAGTCCAACTGCAGCGATGAACAAGCCATTGTCCTCGCGAAGGGCTCTGGCCCTGTCCCAGAATGAAGGTACGGTCGTCGAGAAGGTCGCGGACACAGACGATGAGAACTTGGACATAATTTATCAGAGGATCAGGTCATCTCAGAGGAAGAGCGAGCAGAGAAAGCGCGAGGGGCAGACCAAGAATGCGCGATGCGCTGCAAAGTTGCGTACCGGAGCTCACGAGAGCACGGGAGACTTCCTGACGGGCTCTGACCCGTCGGATGTGGACGACTCCGTGGTGTGCACGTCGGAGAGCCGGCCCTTGGCCAAGCCTGCCCAGGCCTCCGGGAGCAGCGGCTCGGCAGGAGAGCAGAGGCGCAAGCGCGACGTCGCGCGGTGGGTCGCGCAGACGAGCGGCGAGCGAGTGGACGCTGGCTCGGAGGTGAGGAGTCGGCTGAACGAGACCACGTTCCTCGAGCCGGCAGATCCCTGCTTGCTGGGCAGCACCACTGTCGATGGTGAGTGCTAGCACTTCGCTGCTACAAGCTGTTCTTTAGCTTTATGGCAGTGGTTTCTCTACCTGCACACAAAGTGTAAAGCAACATAAATCAAGTTCAGGTCAGAAAACAAAATTTAGATATTATAGATTTTCCAGTGTGTATATATCCAAGGGCAAGAAAAGTCCTTAAATTGCTTTTGACCTTAATAAGGCTTTGAATTTCGATTTTTGTAACAGTAGTTCAGTCCTAAATAACATTCAATTAAATAAGTGTCTAATAGTGATTGCTAGGTATTTTTGCCTTAGAATTATGGTAAAATTATGACGACTTAACACAGTGGCTACTAAAGAGTTCTGAGCATTCATAAATGTATTTTCTGTAGTAGTGTTTTTAAAATATTTTCTGTAAACATTATTATGACAAGTATTTTCAACTGATAGTAAGGTACATAAATTCTTAACTCGTATCAACAGTAATTACTCAAAAATAATGTGACTTTAAATATGTGACCCCAAACTTTTTGATAATGAGTTTAAGAAAAATACTTAATGGAGTGTAAATCGCAGTTCAAGTATATAGTACTTAAAATTTATTTAAATTATTAAATTTATTCCATATTTACTACACTCTTTCTGGTGACACTTCTATCAGTAGAGTGATTTACATTGTCTCTCTTGAAACACGAAGCTGCAGTTGGAAAAAAAGTTGTTTTTTATGAATAGTTTAAAAGCAGGTGGCTGTTCAGAAAGCAAAGAATGTGGTGGTATTTGGTGGTCAATACGGTAATATTGTTTGAAAGTTATATATTTAACTTTTGAATAGTTCAGAAAAATTCCTTTGAAATAGAACCAAAATATTTGTAAAACACTGTTTATTTAATAACTTTTCTAGCATATATGAAGCTGACTCCAGCTAATTTAACCCACACAAATGGTTAAAATTGGTTTTTCCTTTCTAAAGCTGTGTGATGTCACCATGAAAGTACAATAGATTTGGATTTTAATCCACAGAGAGAGAGAGAGAGAGAGAGAGTCAGTTCTAGCTTGATGTTTAAAGTGGCTCTTGTTTTGCACCAACACAAGTGTAGGCTGTGTTTAGTAGGAAAAAATGTTAAGTAAGTTGATTAGAGGTTTCAGAATATTGTAGAGTTTGCATTAGGGGCTCTGGAACATGGTGGTCTAAGTCAAGAATTTAGCAGTTCCAAGTTAGCCATACCAAATAATGATTGTAGAATTTAAGGGCTCCGCCTACGCGGGCACACACACGGTGCGCAGGGCTTCAGGAAAAACAACGCAATTTCAAAACTACTCAAGATATCCGAGTGGGGTATGTTTACGAAAAGCTTTTAAGAGTTCACTGTGGCCCGAAAAGTACTTTTAATTTTGGATCATGTTTTTAAACTGTATTTCTAGAAGATTTAAAATGGCTAAAACGCATGTTTTCAGAGTAATTTTTAGGGCGTAAAACAACCAGTACAGATTATTAAAAGCACTTAAGGGACTTGCATTACACCTTTATCTTCATTTATCGGCCATATAATGTTGCGCTAAAATTTCACAGTTATCCTGTGACGATGAGAAGACTACGCGTCAATTCAGAGCCTTGCGCTTAGAGGCGACACAGTGCTAGAAATACCAGCGAGCGTCGCGCTTATCATCCCGCCTCACTAACACACATACACCCCTGACGAGGCGGGCCCCTTAAGAGGTGAAGTGTAGTTGCCCCCACCGTGTTCGGGGAGTGGGCCACTCTGAGCCGTGGCCCATTGGCCTGCCAGGGGCGGAGGGCGGCTGGGTCTCCATCCAGCCGTCAGGGGCCACGGAGTTCGTCCTGGCTGTGGGCGTGCTGTCCCCGGTGCTGCTGAAGCTGAGGGCGGGCGGCGGGCGCAGGCTGGCTTGCCGGGTGGTCTACGAGGGGGCCGAGGCGGTGGACGACCCGGGGCGGCCGGCCCCGGTCGACGTCGAGCTGCTGGACTCGCAGATCACAGTTGGGCCGGAGGCGGAGAAGGAACTGCAGGTGGGTCCGCGACTGCCCGCTCTGTAGCCTCTTGTTTCACCGATATTCTGTGTATTCCGGCACATTGCATGCTGCTCTGCTGGCATTTATGGCTTGCTCAGAGCCGATCTTTTCTACGGATATTCGTTTCAGTACATTGTTTTCTGGCAGGTTGCGTTTCGCATTTCACTGGTGCATTTACTTAACTGTATTTTTTTTGGGAAAAAGACCAATATTCATTTGTATTTTTTGACGTGACAACGTCTAATAAATCGATGGACGCCGGCAGCACGCACGAAAAAGTGTCCCACTACGGATGTGTTCTGTTCGCTCATTGTACGCATGCGTGGCATCTGTCTTCCACTCGATTGGAACAACCATCGATTTGACTTTTCAATCATATTTTCGTCGTTTGAGTTATTAATATTATGTAATTTAACGATCGTCCACCGATTTTCAGCACAATCTGTACGGTTATTTAAAAGTAATGTTGAAAATTCAAATACGTTTTGAACCAACAATGGAGTTTTACAGTTACACATAATAATTCAAATTACACCCGGGATCTATTGCACAATGTTTTAAAAAATATTGTAACACATTATAAATAATTTTGGTGTATTTGGGATGCGTATTTGTTATAAAATCGTGTTAATATTATACCCCTACCGTGAACAAAGTTTTTATAAATATATATATAACATTTGAAACTACTAATCCTTAGTTTGGCCTCGTGGGCGTGTGGTTAGCGTACCTAACTCTTAAACTAAAGGTTGTCGGTTAGAAACCCGGCAGCTGCGAAATTTTTAAAATAAATATGGCGCACGCAACATTTCAAAAGTAATAAATATATTTGAATTAATGAATGCAAATAAAAGTAAATTTATTAATTCAATTGCACATTTCATTTCACTCCTTTGTATCCATACAAAATAGTGATAATTCAACAGGGTGGCCAGCCAACCGGGAAATCGGGAAATACGGGAAATAGCCAGGATTTCTTAAAAAAACCAGGAATACCTGGAATCAACCAGGAATTTTTATTAGAACCGGGAATTTTTTTTATGAAGTAACGATCGAAAAAACATACGGCTGTTAAATGAGCACGTTCACCACCCGTCGAAGCACGACAGTATGCTCGTGAGCTATATTTTGTGAAAGTTTATTTGTTCATATTGCATTTAAAAACTTTTGTAGTACGTAAGAAACCGTTAACAATTCAGACTTCCATACTTATTATGTTTCTGTATTCAAAAGCAACAGCATTTTGGCTGAAAATGTTGTAGGGTGGTAGTAATTTCTCGCACGGCATGTTGGTAGCACTAGTTTTGTATGTATATTTGTTTTTACTTTGCGCTCATGTTGTTGCGTCACGGTATCACGGATACTTTTCTCGAGTTTTTTTTTTAAAGTTTAGTTGTGCGGGACGTTGTTTTGAATTTTTTAATCTGACATGTAATTGGCGCAGACTCAAAATGTCAACGAGTTCGGTCACCACATACAATGACAAATATACGGAAGAGTTTGAATGGGTGGAGGAAGATCCAAAGTGCAGGACAAATGCTATTTGCAATTTGTATAATGTTAAAATCAATATCGGTAGCATGGATGGGAAGAACAGCATTAGCCAGCCACGCTTAAGGGGCAAAACACGTGCGTTTGGTGTCAAGTAATTTTTGTGACGTGAGATTATAAATTTTTTTGTTGGTGGTAGGTTTTGTTTTAAGCAAGTTCATTGATTTAATTTTTAAGCCTATAGTTAAGTTGTCTATTGTTTAACACCAATAAAACATCATATTGTGTGTGCTTTGTGTAACAAAAATACAAATTGTATGCAAATATTGATAAAAACAACCCTTGAAAAAACCTGGAAATAACCAGGAATTTTATTATCCCAGAAGAGTGGCCACCCTGTTCAATAAAAATGATTTAATTTTATTCATAAAAGTATGCAGAGGTAGATTTTATCATGCAAAAGATTGAAAAATTAAAAAAAAATTCTTCCTCAAAGAATATAATATTTTTAATGCCTAAATGGTTTGGTTGCAAAAACCTATTAGGGCTCAGTCTCAAGCCGAATATGATATTTCCTTTTCTTCTGGATCAATCATTTCATTAATGTTTTGTTATTACGTTGTCACGTTAAACTATCGTCCGTAAACCGACTTTACAGACAACCAATTTTTTTTTTTCTAGCTATCACAACGTGTTTTATGTAACTATGTACTGTACTACATTGACGTTTGATAATCAGTCGTTAATCCGGCGTGGCTGTAGTCTTGAATATGTTGGATTAAGGTCCTTTCACTGTATTTCCGGAACTGTACTTGAGAACTGAATTATAATTTGTTGTTTACCAATAAAAATATTTTTTTTGACAATTGTAGCTAGGTTCAAAAATTTGAACGGTTGATTTTAGTAAAATAATGTAATTGCCACTTGGTTTTCCTGATATAATTTTAGAACTTGGTACTGTATAATTACATTTGAAACATCATATTAATTGATAAAATGACAATCATAATTTGTATTTATTATTATTTTTTTTTTTAACATTTGTAACATGTTTACATGTACATAGTTGCAATACAAAAAAAACTTTACAAATAAGGAAATAGATTGACAAAACAATAAAAGACAAAAAAATAAAAGACAAAAAAATAAAAAATTCAACATAAAGTAAATGATAAAGACAACATGAAATATAATGCAATACAATATAACACTTATAATAATTTAGAACAGTTAAAAACTATGAAGGATAATTACTGGACAATAAACATAAGATTACAAACAGATACCATGGAGTTAAAGGGAAAGAAATGGTAAATTATGAATATAAGAAAAATATATAAATTAATTGATTAATAATTATATTTATATTATATAATGTTTTATTTACATTTAAATTTTTTTATTTAAATTTAAGATTAATATTTATATATTAATACTTAAAGAAGATGATAAGCATTTAAGAAACTTACATTGACTTGTTTTTCTAATAATGGAAAAATACTATGTATTTGGTTTTTTAAAATGATTTACTAATCCATCTAACGTTATCATTATTTTGACATAATATACATAGTACACAAAGGATAGTGCTATTAAATGTAGGAACTTTAATAACTGCATGTTCAACTAAATAATTAAAATCTAATTTGTGTTTCAGCTGTCGCTTACAAACTTTGCATCTTAAAATATTCCTTCTAATTCTTAAATAGTAGAGTGTATACATCGATACTGTAATTTATATTTTTTTTATTTATGGTATGAATTCATTTTGTTTGTTTGTGTTTGGTCAATTTTGTGACTTAAGATTTATTTAAATGGAATTAGTGGAATTATATTCTGATTTAGATCTTACCAAGAACATATAAATACTTATGATTAAATCTATATTAGAGGCATAATAATTAATGTAATGAAATTAATAATTCAGTGTGTAATATAATTAAAAATGAATGTTTACACTTACACAGTGTCCAGTGATTAAATCTTTGTCTCTTAATACTTTATAGATACATCTGAAGCTTATAAGTTTTGTTATGACAGTTAAGTTGCATAAGGTTTAATGTAGTAAGTTTCTTTCGAATGGTAGGTTTAATTTTGTTTTAAGGAAATTTTTGGAAAGGAATTTATTTTGTAAACATAGGTAGAGTAGTAATTTTATTAGCTCCTGTGATAAGCTGTTACCCGAATAAGCAGTGCTGATGACTAAGCCTCACACTCCTAATATTTATACCATAATAAAATATACGTAGTTGTTATTTAGAAAAACCTTACACCAAGCTTTTAAAACATAACATATTACCCTATTTTAATTTTGTGTTAAATGTTTTTTGTGGACTATATACATAATTAAGATCTCAGCCAGGAATGACCAAAATCAATGCTATGATATAAATAAAATAAATCTAGAACCGCTGAATATTCTCATATTCTCATCTTTTGAATAAAATTTTTATTGAAATAACTCCACTTAAAAAAGAATCTTATTATTTCCCTCCATTTGTGTATATGACTTTTCTACGTCAATGATCTTTCTTCCTGTAGTAAGATTTTTTTGTTTTCCCATTATTTTTAAACATTATAGCATTTTATGTTTTTAAAGCAACTGTAGATGACCACAACAGCAATTTATTTCCCACAAAATACACTTGCAAACCACATTTAAGATGTGTCCATTAAGAAACAGCAGGTTAACCAACCTTTGACATTAATGGGACTTTTGCTTAAGACACATTTTACAAAAAAATAAGTTTGTGTGCTGGTAAGTATGGTGTATGGTGAAAATTTTAGTGTTTTACCTTTTATTGTGATGTCTTTGTCTTTTCTTGTGTGCTATCTTTTTAAATTTATCTTAATAGTATAACCAAGCATGTGTTAAATTCAAAACTTGCTTTTTTATTTATTCTTATGCACTAATGAAATACCTTTAATACATTGAAACCTTTCTACTGTTTTTCAGGCTTGGATTTGTCCGAAAGAAGCTATTCGTTTGAGAATAACTACTAAGGTCAATTTGAAGGATGTTTCCACAAATGAAACACATGTCATGCATTACAGTTTTTTAGTTTGTGGGGAAGTTCCTAAGGTGAGTAAGTGCAGTGTGTGAAACTGTGAACATTAGTAGCTTGTATGCATACGTGTGTGTTCGTGCATTATGGAGCTATTTCAACAGGAGAGGTAACAGTCTGGTTCCATTCTTTTTGAAACTTTAAACCTTTGTATTAAGTACGATACAAATATAATTTTTTTCTTCAAATGTATTTGAGTACAAACATAAAAATATTTCTCAATTACAAATATATAATTCAAATAACTTAAGTTTGAGGAAAAAAATATTTAAAACTTATTTAATAGTTTAAAAATCATATTTTAAATTTTAACACATACTTGTACATGGTTTCAAGTAAATTTTTTTTCAAATTTGTAGAGATATTTTTGGAGTGTTTGCCAACTGCTTATTGTGGCTTGTTTAAAACTTATCAAAAAAATTTCAGTTAACAAATTTTGATGTTGTCTGATCTTTTGCCATTCTGCTGTTACTATGCACATGTTGAAATAAAATATGGGCCCATTAATATATTTGAACAAGAAACATTACTACATACACTTTAACATTATATAGCTAACAGTGACTGAACCGCTTTGTCAGTAGTTACACCAGGTGTTATACAACAACTTAAGTTAGTTTTAGGGATGTGCCGATTCGAATCCCAATTAACTGTAATCAGCCGATAATAGAGAATCGGTAATTAATCTTAATCTGGGATATTTCAACCGATTATTTAGACAAAATTGTCAACATTTTCTTATTATATCTATCATTGTTATCTCTTAGCATAAGAAAAACATGTCAATGATGCTAATATATTCTTTTAATGGTAAATAGTAAACTCTTTTAAGTTTAATCCATGAAACACCGTTAAGACTGTAGGCCTACACACGCACTGAAAGTTTCAGAAACTTTGTCGTCTAATAAATTAAATATACTCTTTATTTTATTCAATTGACGATTTTCTTCTAGCATGTATGGCTAGTATTTCCATTATTGTTAGCTCCATGCATCAAACAACTGCTTTGAGTGCCACTTGTAATAAAATACAACACACAAAACAGTATAAAACACAATAATATTATTTGAACAGCATCATCACAAGATCTCCATTTTATGTTTAGGTTACGCACGTCATGTGATAAACAAAAACAATTTGGCCAACTTATCTCACTTCACCGGAATTTCTGTTGTATACGTAAATCTTTTTCTATTATTTTTTATTATGATTGAAGTCGCTTTAATAACGGGAAAGTCTTCTTTACTTTTTATTTTTACCTTATATTAACAACAAATATTTAACCAGGAATAAAAGTTCACGATTGCGACAGTTGGTGGTCGGTTGTAGGAATATTTCTGTTTGCGACCGAAATTAATTTTTGAATATTGGTAATGTCTGTGTTAGCGAAGACGACTCGGCGACTGTAGATTGTTTCATTGTTTACTAATGCACATCCATACATTACGTAAACAGAGTGACGAATTCTTTGATCAAATATTGCAGTATATTTTGCTAAGTTTTCTATTTGTTGGCATTTACCAAAATAAATATTACGAGCTGTTATACATTGCATTCACTATTTAATGTTGCATAATAATTATGGGTACGCTAGTCGCAGTGCTGTGGAATTTTTTTTTTTTTTTTAGAATCCGGGCCGGACGATAAATATGCAGTGTGTAAATATTGTTCTCAAAAATTATCGTGTAGTGGCATACATGGAAACAAAACGTTTTTCACTACAAGTAATATGTGGAGCCACACAAAGTCAATCAGCTTGTATTTCTTCACAAAAATCTAAAAGCTATTAACTATAGCTATTAATGTTATGTGCAATGCCTTAGCTAGCTTACCAAAATCTTAAATATTTATGTAAATAAAAATGATTTTGTCTGCATTCTATACATATGTATGTACACTTATGGTCCTTGCCTCCATTACATCAATTTTAATCACAAAGTTGTTCTTTTTACTTTCTATTTTAATTTATGTATTTAATAATCGGGCAAAATATAATCTGTATTCTTAATCGGTTTGGAACATCGGCTGAATTTGAATTTTTTAGTGAATTGTTAATCGTAATCGGTAACCGGTTTTTCAATATCGGTACATCCCTTGTTAGTTTACATTTTTAAAATTTTAGAATATTCATGCAAGCTTACTATTAAATCCCACTTGTGTCCATGTCCTTTTGTTATTTGTATCTGAAGTATTTTTTAGGGGTTACCAAAGCTTAGAAAATACAGTCAAATCAAAAATTTTACCCTTTAACATTTAACTTGCCTTTAAATTTTTTTGTAGAGGGATGGCGGTAGTTAAGGAACCAGCATTTACTGATTCAGTCTAATTTGACAGTCCAATCTTCATTAATTTTTTTTTAGGTGAAAAAAAAATGTTTTGGATAACAAATATAAATTTAAATTACATTTAAAAAAAATCAATATCTATAAGTGCTGAATTAATTATTAATGAATAAGACATTTTTAATCTTACATTACCTCATGGTAATGTTTATTTTTTACTCATATTTATTTGGAGTAATCATAAAAAAGTTATGCCAAGTTCAATTTGCCTTCAAAAATTTTTGCCTGTATTTACTTCAGCCATTGAAAATAAATGTACTTATAGAAGTTGCCGAGCCATAGAAAAATGTTTTTTGAATGCTCATAGCGTCATAGCGCTGCCCTACACAAGATGTCATTGTAATTGTCTCGTCAAGCTGGGGGCGCCGCTGTGGTGAGCTGGGCATTTACCTTAAAATATTGTTCTTTCTCTGTCCATGCAACATGAGAGTAATAAAATAAAATGCCTTTTTATGCCAAGGAGAATAATAATTGCCATGTTCAATATACTTTGTGGTTTGCTGAAATATTGTATGAGGAATTTAATCCATCATCAGGGTGACAGAATGTTTTAAAATGTTAAAAATTGAATGAGCCCATAAAAGTTGCTTGCCAAGAAGGTATGGCAAAGTGAAAGTTGTTGCTACAGATGCCATATATGAAAATGTGTGTGTAATAGCATGCACTTGTGTGCCTGTTCGTGCTTTAGACTTCTATGGTCTCATTTGCTGTGCACACCCAAAAGAGCCTATAATGTTGGGTTGAGCGATGAAGTCATGAGCAGTTATGGACTGGAGGCCCTGAGGCCGGAGATGGGGACTGGTTCAGATTTGTGGAATTAATAAATTGTCATTTATGTTTATAATGTCTTGCCGACAAGGAGATTTAGAGACGGTTGAAAGGTACCACAGTGAGGTGAAGTGGCGATGCAATCATCGGTGGGGAAGACAGGTATATCAACTATACCAAGAAAACCCACGTACGGACAGGAACATACACATCTTTTACAATTATGAAAAAGAATGTTTAGTTATGCCGGGAGTATCCAAGAAGAGCCAGACCCTGTTCAGGAGTCTGCTGGTGGAATTCAAGCTCAGAATTCAGCAGGCCTGAGCATCCAGATGCGAAACCATCCTGTTTATCACCAACTCCAGCTGCTTACGCTAACAAGACAGTCGAGCTGGCCAGAAATATAGTACCTATATTGATGTAAGGGGTTGTCTAACCAGAAATTTGTAAACTGCATTTTTATTTTGGAAATTGCCTCTAAGGCTGTGATTACTTAAATAAAATGTTAAAAATGTTTGCAATTTGAATTAAGATTATTTTTCTCAGCATGGCTGTACCACTCTTTATTTCACAAATAATTATTTCAACGTTTGTAATGTTATGTTCTCATTATGAAACCATTTGGGCTCTATATTTAACACCATTCAATGAAAAATTGTAAAATAACTGCATAAAATTAATTTTTTGCGAACATAAAAGCATAGCTTTGCATCACATTCAAAGCTTCAAATAAAATGAATATCAAATTTCATGAGGAAACCAAATTGAATATTAAAATCTAAACATCTCTTAAAAATTGACAAGTGCAAGTCACACTCTTATATCCATGTTTAAGTATAATACATACAGGAATTATCTTAAGTTATTTTTCTATTATGAGTTTTTTTGGCCTAATGTATTTCAGCCATAAAATAAAAAAAAAAGCATTCAACAAAAAATTTGTAAAATTTGACATAGAGCAACAGATGGTTTATTTTAAGCATGCCTACCTCTAATAAACTGATCTTGAGCTTTAAAATGTTTATTTCAATAATATTTAATTCATAAAAAAAACATTTTCATACTTTTAACAGTATCATTTGAAAATATTCAATTATATATATTTTTGTTTAAAACACTATTTTCATGGAATTTCCTAGTAAAATATATCATGTAAAATCAATATTTGTGCTGTAATATTTTTTCTCTGTGAATTTATAAATAATCAAACAAATAGTTATTAAAGATATAAAATTATGATTTTTTTTTTGGTTGTTTTTTAGAGCTCAAGATGTTAGCTTTCGTCTTGTCTAATAATATTCCATTGTCTCAGACATGCTTTGTGAGAAATAAAACAAAGCACGAGTTCGTGTAGAGACCTTGTAACGGCCAGTCCTGTAGTTAAACATAAGCAGCAATGCAAAATGATGTTTTTTGCAAGATGACATATGTGTTAATAAATTGCAGGAGGGTAAATTTGGGTATTTTTTATATATGGTACATATTTACATAAATAGGAAACATATTTTAATGACATGGTATGCAGTGATAAAATGTGTACCGTATTCACCGGAAGAAGGGTCGACCCTGTCGTATTTAATTTTGGGCAAAAAATATAACATTTTCACTGTAAGGGTCACCCTCAAATAAGGGTCGCACCACATATCTGTCTTCACTAGAGTTCCGTAGATACAAGTGAAGTATTCCTTTTCTCACCTTATTGGTGCTTTAAGAAATACAGCATTGTCATTGACCGACAGTTCTTATCCAACAGTTTAGGTGTGAGGTGCTCCACTTTTGCCCTCTCCCCTTTTTTCCATATTTACAACTCCTCCAATTCCTTTTTTTTACCTTATCATCTACTGTATTTTACTTTTTTTTACTCACCTTTTTTTATTTCGGGACTGGAGGAATATAATTTTGCTCTTATAAACATTAATGATGGCTGCGGTTTTGTCACGGTATGTTCAGTTGAAAGCGTGGGAAAACCTCATTCAAAAACAATGATTGGTCACAGGTACTACGTCATGAACACCTGTAAAGATAAGACATGTTAGTTGTGTGGGTGCCAGTTCACGGGACATTTTACGACGAAGAGAGGGTGGGAGAACCGTCAACACTGCCACGTGGCCTCATGCACGCTTGCACACACATTCTTGCTCTGTCTCTGCCTGGTTTCCTTTTTAGGTTTTCCCCCTCGTCCGCGCCATCGCAGCGCAGCAGACACATCACTTGCTGGTGCCGCGGTGGTTGGGCGGTAGACACGGCACATGCACAATAACTCCGTTGTTCATGAAGCTCACGTGACCTGAGATATTTTGATTAAACAATTTTTTTACTTTTTCGTTGAGTTATATTTACTGAAAACCGACATAGGTTACTTACTTATGCACATATTCAACCACACAACAATATTATATATTATTATTATTATTTTTTAATTCAAAGTAAAAAAATTTGCATGTGTATCGCAGTGCATTTTTTTAACTCTATAAATCAGCGTAAAAATGTGACTCGTACACGGGTAAATATAGTAATTATTCAAAGATATATATTTTTGAAGTTAAACTTCTTTACAGTCGATAGGGTAAGTCAAGACTATGACTCGGAGCGTAACGAAATATGCAACGTTCAGGAGTAAGACACTCGATTGCTTATAGGGAGAGGGGCTGAAAAGTGTGTCACTCTATGGAGGTAAGGGAAAGGGAATATGTATTGAGAACCCCATTCCTCACTCTTGGGAATGCGTTAAAGAGAGGCTACTCAGGGATACAATTCTTGGTAGAAATGGCAAACTTTTTTCTTTAAAAATTCAATTAGAAATGAAAATTTGTGCAAACATTTCCAGAACTGTTGTGTATAGTATTTTAGCTATCATAAACCCATTTATTCATTCTTGGATACTACTGATTTTACTGACTAATAAATTAAGATATATTAACACATAATAACAAGTTTTTTAATATATATACCTTAATAATTCCTATATCTCTACTGTGAATTTTCACTTTTAATAAGCTTGATGGCCATGCACCCATGGTTTTTTTTAAAAATAATAGTAACTGAAAATGTCTCAATAAAACATATCAATTTTTATAAACAAAATGAATATGGGAATGCCAGAGGGAAGAAAAGGGCTAAATAATAATTTCATTATTAACTTCACAAACTCTCAGCTTCACCCGGAATGAAACAAATCATGTGTCAAAAAGTTTGAAATAAGACTTTCATAGCTGAGGCATTTGGAATGATTATTTGGCTATCATAAAGTTCCATATTTGAAGAAGTGGTAATCGATGATTGTTTGTACTTTTTAAAAAATAGGATTTGTAATTTAAATAAAGTACATTTATTACCTTGAGAAATCCAAATTACAAATAGTAAACACAGTTTTTTTTTTTTTTTTTTTACCGGAGATACTATTATATGAGGGACCATATCACTGTTTTTTTTCCTTCTTTAAAAATACCTTCTGTGGTTTGTAAGGTAATTTGGTAGCACCCAATAACTTAAGTCATTCTTTTTCCAAAATTAGGTCTGTTTTTTACTCAAAAATTTGAAAATTTCATTTACACCATGGTGAAAAAAACTTTATTAAATTGGGCATTTTTTTGTGAGTCCCCTCAGAAGACATAAAACAAATTTCTGGTTTGGCAGCCCTTACATCAATATACTGAAAATTATAATTGTGAGAAATTTACTTTTATTTTGTTGGATTTCAGATTGTGCCTTCAGCCCCAAAATATGTATATGTTAAACTTAGCTTTTAGCTGTAGGCTCAGAGAGATTAAATTAAAAATAATAATTAATGTAATGAGCTATTTAAATAAAATATTTCCTAGATTATTGTGTAGAAAGTTTTGGTTTGTTTACTTTATGATAAAATTTAAGTTTTTCAGCATATTTCATTGCATTTTGTATAGTTGAGTTCTATTAAATCAAAGTTGTGCTTAAAACCATCACAGCCAGAATAACAGAACACAAGAATTATAAGTTTAAGTATGAAACCAATGGCAAAATGTAACAATCTAATCTCAAGTCAGTGAACACGACCTCAGATATCCCAAGGAGGAAGCGGGCAGCTTGTTCCGTTGTCTGTGTTCTCCTGGGCCGTTCATGTAACTAGCAGAAGTCATTTCTAGAACAAAAAGAAAAAGACAGAATTATGAATGGTTGATCACTTTCCCAGCTCGCTGCACAGTGGCGCCACCAGCGTGACGAGGCGATTACAATGTCATCTCGTGTCGGGCAGTCCTGCTAGCATTCTAAAGTGAAAAATATCCCAATGCTTGGCCACTTCTATAAGTATTATTTATTATTCAATGCTTCATCTTACCTTAGAAATAAATCATTAAACTTTGCTTGCCTATAGTATTTTACAAAGTAAAAGTTTTTTACTACAGTACAAATACTTCAGTGCTTCGTGATTGTAATTGTTAAAAGTTACGATAGATTAGCAGATAGCAGGGTCTATTATTTTCATGACTTCATTTCAGCGGTAAGCTGCAAAGCCTTTAATTGTTCAATACTCTTTATTTAATTATAGGTAAATTTGTGGCTTATAGTAGTTAAGGCATGGAATAGAGGTTTAACTGTTTAAAGTTAAGCTTCTTGTGTGTTGGGACTCAGCTTATATGTTCAGCTGTGACTTTTTTTTTTGCAGGTGCTGCTTGGCCTGGATGAAAATTCGGAACCTGGAAAAATTGAATTTGGTCTTCTTCCGGAAAACTGTGGTGCATCAAGGAATGTTTCGTTGGAAAACAGAAGTGATGTTTATTTGGCTCTGGCTTTGGCACTGGAACAAAAGGAAATTAAAGTATGAGCAACTAATTTAATTTTAATTATATTTATGCAGATGTAACATCTCATTTGGGTCCCTTGGAAAAAACATTTACGTAATATTAAGTGTATAAAAGAGAGAGCTTGCCTGTCTGTCGGTCATGTAGCGCGGACACTAAAAGGCCTAGAGAAATAAAATTTGGTGCATAGATTCTCCAAGAAGGGTCTGTTTGCACCTCAAAGCTATTTTTAAAAAATTGGTTTTAGTTTTTATTAATTAATTTTAAATGTTGGCTACATTAAAACTATGAATAACTTATTCATCTCATTATGTTATGTGATTTATAGTCAGATAAAAATATGGGACTTAATACTGTAGGTAGGCCTATCACTGAGTTGTTATTTGATTGAAATTTAATTTATTTTTAAAATAAATCAATACATTATTTATATAAACTCATATGAGAGTGGTATAGGAAATTGTCCAATTTACTGTATTTAAAAATTGCAACGTGAGTGCCATTCCAACCTTTAAAATTCGTGTGTTCGTGACGAGAAATAGCTTGTAATTGAACTACAATCTAAAGTCTAAGTATATTTTATTTGCTTTTATGTTTTCGCCCTGTCAGTTTCTTAATTCTTAACACAGAGAGATGTTACCATATTAATTAGTTCATCCATGTTGGTGTCTTGAAGTTTCAGACTAAATGAAGGTGAATTTGAATTTTTATCCAGGCTGTCGACCAAATTAGTTGACGATTTTTTCGTAGGCGACCTGAACATGGCTAAATTATTATTATTAATACAGTTCACAAATACACCATCTTGTAAGGGTAAGGGAAACCCCTTAAAGTCTTGCTGATCTAGTAGAGACAAATCAATATTGATAGTTATCACACTTTGAACATCAATAATTACAACAACCGAGTGCGCGCACAAGACACGTCTGTCCGGCTTGAACTCCCGGCACAATAAGAATAGTTATACATAATTTATTAATTATTAATTTAATAATAAACGTGTGTGCCATTTATGTAGCTGCATTTCAATGTTACTCTATCTTTATTTATTTTTATTTTTTTATCAATCAATTTGTTACATGCCTACCAACGGCATAAGGCCATGGGTGATAGGCACGATAAACATAAAAAAAATACATAGACAAAACAAATACATGAAACAAAATGAATAACATTGAGGACAATACTATAATAACACATACACAAGACAATACAGCAAGCAACTAACAGATAAACAAGAACAAGTTTCATAATTCTATAACAACAGTAGTGATAATCCAGAACCTGATTATATAAAAAAAAATTAAATATGGTAGCATCATTAACCTTAAAAATATTCAAATTAAATTAAGATAAGAAAAATTGTTTTATATTTAAATTATTTTTTGATAGAGAGACATAGCAACCATGTTTATTAAAATTTGTTATAATTCTGTATAATATATCATTTGATTTGCCTAAGGAGCATAATAAAGGTGTCTGTCGACTGTTATAGGTGGGTACTTTAATCCCAGTATTATCTAGAATATAATTGCATTTAGTTTTATTTGTATAACAGTTATAGATAAAAAGGGCATCTAATAGCTCTCTTCTTAGAGCTAAAGATCTGAGAGAGGATAGACTATTAGAATTGTTGGTAATGTTGGTCTTTTGATTAATGATATTGATTAATTTATTTTGTAATTTATCTAGTTTGTCACTATCTGTTTTTGTGATATTGTTCCATACCACGGAGGCATACTCAATCTTGGATCTTACTAAAGCTAAATATAAACTAACAATATAATCTAAATTAGTGGCATTGAAAGTAATATATTTAATCAACGCTAACAATCTATTACATTGCGATCTAAGAGATTCAATATGGTTATGAAAGTACAATTTATTATCAAGTAAGACACCTAAATCTCTAACACAAACTGACTTCAAGATAACATGATTACCAAGTTTATAATCAGAAGCAATGATATGATGTTTTCTGGAGAAGGTTATAGATGTAGTTTTCTCATAATTAAGGTCAACAAGATTTCTTTTACACCAATCGAAAACTGATGAGATGTCATTTTGAAGAAGTTTACAGTCTAGATGAAGAGAAATTTTTCTGTAAATCTTAAGATCATCAGCAAAAAGTAGGCAATTAGAGAATTGTAATACTTTGGTAATGTCATCTATAAAAATGTTAAAGAGAAGAGGGGATAATGTTCCACCCTGGGGTACACCAGAACTAACTATATGTAGATCAGATTTAATATTATTAATTGAAACATAAAAGATTCTATCTAATAAATAGCTATTAAACCACTTTAGATATTTATCGCTTAATCCTATATTTGATAATTTTGTTAGTAAAATACAGTGGTTAACTGTGTCAAAAGCCTTGGCTAAGTCAAAGTAACATGCGTCAACTTGACCCCGCGTTATTACTTCTGAATAGATTGGGTTAACAAAACTAATTAAATTAGTAGTAGTAGATTTCCCCTTTCTAAACCCATGTTGACAGTCGGAGAGTCTATTTTTAAGATTGAATTCAAGATCCTTACATATAATTTTGTCAAATACTTTAGCAAATCCATTTAAAAGTGATATCGGTCTGTAGTTTGCAACATTAAGTTTACTCTTTTTCTTATGCACAGGTATTACCTTTGCAATTTTCCATTTTTTGGGGTAAATTCCGCTATTTATACTAGTATTGAAAATAAAGTTAAGTATAGGGGCCAGAATAACAGCACATCCTTTTATAATAAAATTTGGAATACCATCAGGCCCAGTTGACATAGTGGATTTCAATGATTTAATTCCCCAAAGTACAAGGCTCTCAGATATGGTAGTCATAGGAATAGAGCACTTACTGTTTTCAGAAATTGAGTAATTTAAATTATTTGTAGGTGTTACATAAATGCTAGAAAAATGATGTGCAAAACTGTTAGCAATAAGTACTGGGTCATTGGTAACGTTATCATTGATTTTAAGAGATAATTTCTGTCTGTATCCTTCTTTCATAATTTTTACATAGTGCCAAAAAATTTTTGGATTTTTTTTAACTTTATTGTTAAGATTTTGTAGCCAAAAATTTTTGTCCCGAGAAATGAGACTTTTGGCCTCTCTTCGGTATTGAGAAAATAAATCATAATAATAGGGGTACATATTTCTTTTGTATAACTTATGGAAATGTTTTTTGGATTTTAATGTTTCTATAAGTTGTTTGGAATACCAATGCGGGTAACTGGATTTTTTATTTATTTTATTCGGGATGTAGTTCTTGATATAATTAATCAAAGTAGTAGTGAGAAAATCAACCATTAGATTAACATCATCAGATTTGTACAGTGTAGACCAGTCATGTTCTTTAATTGCCATAAATAGACTTAAATAATCACCTTTTTTGTAGTCCAGATAAGAAGACGTAGTATTAACATCCCTTGTTAATATATCCATTTTGATATTAATTATGATAGCAGGATGATAAATATCTTCCGTAACAAGAGAATTTAATGATTTGCTGACCAAACAATATTGTAAATTAGAGAAACAAAGATCTAAAAGATGGATGGGCTGCTGAGTATAATTGAATTGAGACAAGCCTAAACCTGTTGTGAAATTGCATATAGCCATAGCTTTGGCTGATAAGCTTCTTTTTCTTCAACTGATGGGTCAAAACGGGTTACAAATAATGCTTTTGTTTTTTGAAAGCTGGTTTTGAAACTGTTTTAAGTGATGAGATGTTCCTCATCCCAACTTGTATTTTTGATTTCTTTTTGTTGTCAGACTCAGGCTGGTTTACGTGGCTGCCGTTGGATTTGTTCTTACGTGAATAATGCACGGTGGTAAAACCTTGCTCATCAGTAGTCCGCTTGATAGGAGAAGTGCTTACTAAGTTGCTTGCATCAGCGTTGCTTGCAACACGGGGAAAAGTGCTGACACTGGTAACGAGGTCAGCCGCACGTTCAACCGGCGCGGCGACAGATGTTTCAACTTTCTTTTTCTGTTCAATTTTCTTTTGTTCTGTAACTTGACTATAAGTTTTATTGGTTTTCTTTGGCTCAGTTTGAGGATTTTTTTCATTTTTGATCTTGAACACTTCTTCACTTAACTTCACAATCTCATTTCTGGAGGAGTCCAGTAAAGTTTTTAATACCTGATTTTCATTTTTAAGGTCGTCAATTTTAGTATTCATAGATTTAACAAGATCATATAATTCAATAAGTTTGCTCATTTCCATGGAAACGGGTGACATGACTACATTACCAGATGCAGTTGAATCCTTTTGGGATGATGACGTTCTAGAAGGCTTGTTTGAAGTTGCGTCCTCTTCTGGGATAAGTGTTACTTTCAGAGCATTAAGATTAGTCGTATTTACACTCAGTTTGAAACTGATTTGGCGCAGTATTCACATTCGTTTTTTTTGTCGGAGACCGGAACATGATCAAGTTATCTATATGGTCTAATTCACAATTAGTTATTTCAATCGTTGCATCACTATAGGATAGAGAAAATCCCTCAAAATCCGACTGACTGAGTAGTGAGGAATTAATACTGATTATCTCGTTCCACTTAGTAAAGAACAACAAAGATTAGATATAATACCGCGGAGCTCGCACTAAACACGTCCGTCCGCTTGGGACACACGGCCGCGACTTGAGACACATTTACATCTTATATTTTTTGCACATCTCTATTAAGTAGGCTAACATTTCTTCTCAATGTTACACTTTTCTCCAAGGTTTACAGATCTCTTTGGCGTTACAGAATCAGTGAGTCAGTGATGAGTGTAACTATATTTTGTATGTTTATTCTAAATTAACGGTCTATAATAAATTTTGAGTGACTGCAATGCAACTTTAGTCCATCTCTGTTCTCCTCGTGGGTACATGACAGCCCTTACTCATGGGTAACACCACTGTCCTTCCTCATCTAAGCAAAAATCCTTCCTTGTGGGTACACCACTGCCCTTCCTCGTGTACGCAACTGCCCTTCCTCGTGGGTACACCACTGCCCTTCCTCGTGGGTACACCACTGCCCTTCCTCGTGGCTACACCACTGCCCTTCCTCATGGGTACACTACTGCCCTTCCTCGTGTATGCGACTGTCCTTCCTCGTGGTTATTACACCACTCCATGCTTCATGGCTATTACGGTCGGAATAAAAAAAATTTCTTTAAATTCCGCATGCAAATAATTAATAGTAATAAAATAATAGAAAGCACTGATTTGATGTTATAAATACATTTGGTAAAGTTGAAATTTAATCAAATTAAAATTTATTTAATTACAGAGTTAAAAATATTGAGATAAATTTTAATTATTAATGAAAATAGATAAAAACACTGAATTTAAATAATAATGTAATTTTAATTTGTAATGCAAATAAATAATATGTATCGGAACATTACCTCACACTACACTTAAATACACTTGAAAAGTTTATAAACATAATTTTATTACTAATATTCACAATAAATATATTAATTAAATGGATTAGTATTCAATATAATTTCACTAAAATAGCTATATGTTTTAAAAGCACATACTATTGTTTTTAATTTGTAGGTAGTTATTTTTCATCTTGTCAATTATTCATTGCATGCTGTGCACACATTGTTTAAAATTACTGTCATTTTTTTCATAACATGCCTAAATACCTATAACCTAATACCTGTTTATTACTTGAGAAATAGTATTGAGTGCATATTTTCCCCTTCTGGGGGGGAATGGGACATGCCGTCGTGCCTCCCTTCTAAATTTGCCACTGATACATTTCTTTGGGCACACCATTCAAGATGGTGAGCTATGTCTTTAGTCCTCATGCCAAACCATGATACCGCATGATAATATATATACCTATATATTTTAAATTTGAATGTGGCACCATCAATTAGTACTAAAAAAAAGATGGCATAGTATGAATTTAAATTTGGCACCAGTACACAAGATGGTGGTATTAGATGCACTAGCAGACGATGGTATTTTAGTATTCGAATTTGGCACCTCCTACCATAGTATATATTTCTTATCTAATTCTTTCTCTCCTAGTAACTCTGGTCTAGTGGCTAACGTCGCGGCCTACCAATTAGTGTCCCCGTATTTGGAGCACCCCCGCGGCAATACAGATTTTTATTCTTAAAAATAACACCAGCGCCCTAGCTTCAAAAATATGAACCAAGATGGCATCCGCCGCTCTCCATGACATCAACAGCAAACTTTTCTCCACCACGATGTCTGTGGAGTGAGGAGAGAAGGGATATATACATAGTCACAAGCATCCGATGAGCTCCCGAAAATAGACATCTCATGCGGCGGACACGCCCGAACATGTCCAGGGGATCCCGAAGGTGGAACCGCAGAGCCGTAGTCCCATAATAAATACATTACACCAATAGGAAGTATTATACACTACTAACATCCTAAGCTGTCAGTGCAATCTGTTGAAGAAAAGGTGACAGCAGTGTTACGACAGGTGTTTCAGTAAACATAAGACTGTGACATTGTGATATTATAAAAATTAAGAAAATAAATATTAGTACTTGATAAGCTATTCAGGTGTAGCTACATAAAATACTGAGTTTATTTTTTTTGTTTTATTAAGAAATACATTTGGGGGTTGCATGGTGTCCACATCCTGGAAAGTCAGGGAAGGTGAAGTTGGTCAGGAAAAGTCAGGGAATTTACTGTAAAACCTGGAATAGTTATGGAAACTTCTAAGTGTTAGTAATTGGAAGGGGAAGTGTCATGCTCCGGTATGCCATCACCCAGAATTTGTACACACTTTTTTTTTTCAAGATGATGTTATGTGCACAGTCATACATACTGTAGAATGGTATGTGCCAGGTTCTGTTGGAAATTTTTCAGCTATAGGGGTGGTGGAGATTGGTTGTCTAATTCTTTTATAAAAAAAAAAAGTTGTCAGGAAAATTTGTAATTTCTGTCATGGAAAAAGTCAGGGATATGTTACTATAGATTTGTGTGAAGATCCTGTGTCAGTATGATTGTATACCTGTCTAAAAGGTTTCACCTAATCATGAACAATGTCTTATCTTCTTTTCTCCTACTTGTAAGTTAAATAAAAAATTTATATATATATATATATATATATATATATATATATATATATATATATATATATATAATATATGTGCTGTAGTTTCTGTTCTTTATAACCTATAGAATAATGGAATAATGTTACTAGAGGCAAGGCAACAAGGCAGGCCAGCCAACAAGCTGGACCGTTAGTCCGTGGGTGGGACACAGTCCATGACTGCTACATGCCTAATCCGAGTAGCAGCGGCGTATTTGCTAACTCCACTCCCCTGCACTTCTCATTCTGCCCAGATAACTCCTTGCGGCTCTGTAGAGCCCCACCTGCGGGAAGTGGCGTAACTAGGATGCCATTGTTCTCGCACCTTGGAGTGTGTAGTGGGAGATTCTGATAAGACAACACTCAGGAGGGCTTTGAGACCTTTTCAGAGCAGGACATGGCAGGCTTGGAGGACAGATGCCTTTTCTGAGCGGAATGAATAGAGCACTATTAACAAAGAGGCATCCTTGAACAATATCTATTCTGTTTTCTTCATTTTACTAAAGGGTTTGTTAAATTTAGGGCTGCAGTTGCACAGTGTAAAATTGAGTCCACCAAATACACACAACTGTTAGTACCTATTGTTTTGTTCATTTAAGCCGTACATATTTAAAGCGAAAGAAAAGTGCAAGATTACGTATTCATTTAATAAACATAAAAAAATTCCGGTAATAGTGTTCCAGAATTTTCATAACATCTTATTTTCAAGAATTTGGAAAGATTATTATACCTACAAGCAATAATTTAAAACTTTTTATTATTTAATTGTAGCTTTATAAGATAACTTTGTTTTTAATATATTATTATATTTAACAATTTTTGCATTTTATTTACAACCAGTGGTAGTTGATTTACACATTAAAAATGTTTCCCACATTGTTCTTAATCAGTGTGTAGTAAAACACCTACTCAAACTTACAGAGTTTTATCTAAGGAGGATATATTTTACCTTGACTTTGATTTGAAAAATTATTCTTGGCACGCAACTTATACGTAGCATCTACCTGTTACGATGACTACTCCTCTTAAGTCATATGTGGGTATTCTTGCTACTTTTGACTACTGAGATATAATACGCTCTGTTGCAGGTCAATGGCAAGTCTCACCTAGCATTCTCGTTGTCTGAGCACGGTAGCACTGAGCGTCACTCCCAGCTGCAAGTTTTCCTCCGAGAAAAGTTGGACCTGAAGAGCTATGTGCAGGTTACCGTGCATTTCCACCCACCACCCTTCGGCTCAGGTAAGGATAGTTGTATGACATTGCCTGAGAGAGAACTAGATGGGAAAGATATTGTTTTATGATTGTGTATTGATACACCAATATGACTTCTGATTACCAATTTGGTTACTAATTGAAAATTGCGAAATCTAAATTCGTGATTACCGATACGGCTACCAATTATCACATCATATTTTAGCAAATATTTGAAGGGGGAATAAACATGTCTTTCATTACACTTAGTGATACATAGGGACCCTTTTATTTCGCGAATGGTTTATTCACGAAATTTTTATACAAGCATATAGGGTCAACATACCAACAATTTATGTTATTTTTATTGTCTTACAAACCGTTTATGCGTCGCGAAATTCCGCGAAATTTCACGAAATTTGCCATTTTTCTCGCTTTGCGCGAAATAGGGCTAAATTCCTCTATTTCACGAAATTTCGCACGAAATAGTCCATTTAAAATCACTATTTTTAAGATTTGCGCAAGAATATGTTTACAAGTCAAAGATAAAACTCCACACTACACGAAAATATTTTACAGAACGACGCCTAGGCAAATCATTTTTTCACTTTATAATTTGATAATATAAGTAACTTCATATTTTAACGCCCTCGGGTTCAAGAAACGGGTTTATTACGTTTATTAACCTAACAATAACACAACTGTTTTGTTTTCATTCGTTGGCCAACGGGTTTCCTAACGGCCATAACAAGCCATAGAAAAGAAAGTACATAAACACTTTATCATTGCGACGCCATGTTGAATTTTTTAATTTTTCGCTGTGAATCTTTACTTTTTTCTTTCAAACCCCATTTATACGGAAAAAAGTCTTAATTTTCTAGAACATTCACAATATATCTGAAGTCAATACCAAATTACGGTAATTTACAAAAAAAAAAAAAAAACAATAATTTTACCAACATGGCGTCCTTCCATACAAAATGACGTCCTTGATGTATTGTGAAGAAAACTTACACACTTTATCTCGTCTTCTCTGAGACGTTCGGAGAAACATTTATCTTTGGCTCAGACCTCAGAAACTCCGGGCTTGTTTGTTTTGATGCTGCTTATTGTTGAATACACACTTTTTATATATTTTTTTAGATTGAAAAGTGGATTTAAGTGTTACTCTTGAATTTATATATTCATACATTTATCTGAAACAGTAATTTAGCTAGTACTTTGCCCTCGAATGAAGCATGTAATTTAAACAACAGTTATACAATTGCAATTCGCCATATCTAAACGTGTTACAAGCGTTTAAATCATGCCGAAAATTGTATCAATTTGCAACTGACGGATTTTATGTATTTGATGCAAAGAATCAAATATTGATGTGCAAATTTTGCAACTTCCCAACAAGGGTTTATATTAATATTACAATTTTAAATGTGTAAATGTTCAAGTGTTTAAAATAGCAAGATGTTTTCAATATTATCTCATAATGAAAGTTAAAATTTAACAGTTAAGTTATTTTCACTTTTCCTGTATTCTCTCCTCCCCCCCCCCCCCCCCTTTACATAAATGTTCTACGTGTTAAGTGAAACAAATTTTATTTACCGCTTAAAAATTTTGACTTTTTACACCGCTTCTACTGGTTTTTTTATACCGCTCTTACCAGGGGTTTTTACACCGCTTTCACTAGTTTTTTTGCACCGCTATTGGTAGTTTTTATTTACCATTTTTCAGGGTCCCTAGTGATACATATTAAAATATTGTCCTAAATAACTTAATGGGTAGTATCAATTTAATTTCTATCTATATCTAAACACATGTTTTACTTATTTGTGATTTGTAGTGCAAATGTGTTAAAAAATGAGAACATTTGTTTGATGAATAAATAAATATTATTGAAAGATTTTATATTAAACTCTTTAATATGTGGCGCAAGAAAGTAACTTACCAATACCCAGTAGGCTAGGTAACAATTCAGTGTCAACTCACGTATCTTAAAAACTTATTTATTTCAATAATTATTGGTTTTAATTAAATAATTATTGTAACCAATTGTTTTTGTGCTTGTATTGTGATGAAGCGTGGAACTGAGTAACAGAATAGAGTGGGGCGGATAGTGAAAATAGTACATTTATTCCACAATAAATGTTACGAACATAGGACACATTAGAAATAGAATGTGTAATAACGCGGAGGCTCTGCTACCAGGATATTATTCTCTCTGTTGTAGTACCAACTGCAACACATTAAAGCATGTATAAGCAAACAATTTCTTTCATAAAGAAATAATAACAGTGATATAATTTATCATTTAACATTACAATAAAAGTTGAATAAAAACCTCACAAAATATATGGGCAAAAAAAATTATTTGTACTAACAAGAGCTGTAGCTAAATAAACAAAACTCAAAAATAATATTTAACAGAAAAATTATTACATAAGTAAAATATACCTAAGGACTGTTGGCATTGTATCATCAACAAAGAACTGTATTGAATGCCCGTGTTAGTTAAATTTAAATTCACTTTTAAGCTCTGATTCCTGTAATGGCTTAAACAACATTTTACAATCATGAAAAAGAAAAGGTTAAAAAAAAATTCAACCCTGCTGCTGTGACTGCACCTGACTCTTGGTGCCTATGACAAAAACTATAACTCACCTCTTAACGTGCACTCGTCCTCATTGTGTGGTGCTCGCTCATGCGCCTCTCTGCAGCGACCAGTTTCTCAGCTAGCAGTTGTAGAATTCGGGTGCACCACCCCAAGTCACTCCTCTGGTGTGATGCCACAAGGCAACATAACTCCAGGGCAATTCCTGAACACCTCGTACAAAATCTTTACTACAAGATTCACCTAGGGCAGGGGTCGGCAACCTGCGGCTCGCGAGCCACATGCGGCTCTTTGGATGTGAAGCTGCGGCTCTTTAGTTCCGTTCCAGAAATACTGCATCACCAGGTCATTTATACAGAAAATACTTTTTTATTACAAATCAGTAGTAAGCCTGGTTTTTTTCCACGCTTGTTATATTTTACTAAACAATATGTCATCAAGCAGTTAAATTATCAATTTGTCATCCGCCCAAGGTTTTCGTTTTACTAGTACTTACGGGCTGTGCTGTTAGTAAGTGTTTAATTGTTTTAATTTTTTACTAATATAATAAGTAATTATCTAATAAGACCATATATATTATCTAATTTGTTGTGAAAAAACACTACTTATATATGAATAAATTTTTCTTATGAATAAATAAATTAGTTTTTTTTTTATCAAAAAACTTTATTATGCAAGTACTATTTATTGTTGGCAAGAACATTTTTTGTGGCTCTTTAAAAACTTTGAAATTTGGTAAATTATAATTTTTGGCTCTTCCGACTCAAAAGGTTGCCGACCCCTGACCTAGGGCATGACTTTGCAAACATAGGGTCTGTCGATATTAGTGACCTCGGTCTTGTTCTCCACTTGAGTACTAACGACCAGACCACTTCTCGTAATACCCAGTTCTAGAGCAATTCACAAAGTTCCTTTAAGTTTATGACGTAAGCAATTACAAACGTAGAGGAGTCATTCCATATCAAATCAACCAATGAAAAATTAATTTAGAAACTTCATGTTTCAGATTTATATGATTTTTTGTATATTGGTAATATCAACTAAGTACATTATAAATCTATTTTTTCTAAAAAAAAATTTTGAGTAGTTTTTTTTGTATAAATTTTTGAAAATTGCAAAAATAGCCAATTTTAGCAATGTTTTGGATCACTCAAATACTTGTAGGTTTCTAACTAATGGTGCTAGAAGGCTGTTTGACAGCTCATTTTAAAGGTCATTGAATGGGCTTCAATTTGATATGTAACATGACCAACTTCGGGGGAAAAAATAATTTTTATTTGTTTTCAAAATTTTTAATATTGAATTTCTAAAAAACACCATTTTCGATTTTTTTTTAAAAAAAGTATGTTATTCCTACATATATTGGTTAGATTTGTGCCAAATTTCAAGGTGGAGAATCAATGGGATCATGAGTAAATAAAAATGAGAAGTTTAGTAGATGCTTAAGGGGGCATGGTAGATAAATAAATGCTTTAAGCGTCAGTTGGACGTTATTGGTTTTTGGAAGACAACATTGAAAAACTGCATAACAACAATCCTACATAATGTTATTTGTCAACTTTATTAGCAGACGTCCTAAAATGACAATTCTCAAGCGTTGTTTCTTCCGCAGAAATTAAATATTCGAAATTACCAAGGCAGAAGTTTTGGCTTCAAGTAACCTTCAGTTTTTAATTAATGCATTTAGCTCTGGTTTAGATACTATGCCGCCTTAAGAAATAGTTGCAGCAAGGAAGAGTAGCATAATTTTACATCAAATTTTATTGTTATAGACTAAAATTTTTTTGCAAATTATAAAACACGGATAACAAATCTTACCTTACATTCATACAGTGTTCTTTGATTAAACATTTGATCAATATGATAATACAAAGCACGTGATCTTGCTGAACAGATGTAGCCTAAGTTCAAAGCACATGATCCTGCTGAAGGATGTAGCCTAAGTTATAACTGACAAAACATATAATTGCTCATGAAAAAAATCTGTTTAGTATATATCTAATTATTTACAGTTTTCACTTAGGTTGTGGCATACTTCGTTCAAGCAGGTGTGATGTCTCTACAATCTCTTCTTTAGTGAGTGTAAAAGTTCTCCCAGTTGCTGTACAAGGTTCAACCTTTTTAAGAAGATCTTCAGTTCTAATGTCTAGTATATCGGCTCTTGGTGTTGGACAAAAAAAGGAAGCAGCAGGTCCTTTGGGATGTAAAAAACTGACTTTAACTTCATTATTCTCATTATTTTTTGCCAATATACATGCAAGCCACCAAAAGTTATCGTATTTCACAGTAACATGTTTTATCAGTTATAACTTAGGCTACATCCTTTCAGCAAGATCATGTGCTTTGAACTTAGGCTAGATCTGTTCAGCAAGATCATGTGCTTTGAACTTAGGCTACATCTGTTCAGCAAGATCACGTGCTTTGTATTATCATATTATTCAAATGTTTAATCAAAGAACACTGGATGAATGTAAGGTAAGATTTGTTATCCGTGTTTTATAATTTGCAAAAAATTTTTAGTCTATAACAATAAAATTTGATGTAAAATTATGCTACTCTTCTTTGCTGCAACTATTTATTAAGGCGGCATAGTATCTAAACCAGAGCTAAATGCATTAATTAAAAACTGAAGGTTACTTGAAGCCAAAACTTCTGCCTTGGTAATTTCGAACATTTAATTGCTGCGGAAGAAACAACGCTCGAGAATTGTCATTTTAGGACGTCTGCTAATAAAGTTGGCAAATAACATTATGTAGGATTGTTGTTTTGCAGTTTTTCAATGTTGTCTTCCAAAATCCAATAACGTCCAACTGACGCTTAAACAGGGACCGGAAAGTTACTTTTAAAAAGTAACTCAGTTACAGTTACAAATACTCCATTGAAAATGTAACCCTGTTACAACTACAAGTTACCCTACTGAAAATGATCCAGTTACAGTTACAGTTTTGAGAAAAGTAACTGTAAGTTACTTTAACAGTTACTTTGTGAAAAACTAAAAATGTGATACGTAATATTGTTATAATTAAAAGCTAATAAAACATATTGTGTTTAGAAAATATATTTGTTTATTTAAACTGAAAAAAATTAAATAGGTCTTAAATTACATTGAGTAATTAGTTCACACTACAAAATTGTTTGCAGAACCACACAACAAACACTTCACAATAAGGTTATTTTTATCACTCGACCGAACTTCGAAAAAATTAGAATATGAAGGCCACTGCAACGAAAATTCTGGACTGCTTTCTCGGCTTCTCACTTCATTAGATTCTGTCATTGCTTTCGCGCATGTGCACAGGTAGGTTAATTAATTAAACAGCACAGCAGTAAACCCGCATGTCGCAAATATTAAATAAATGACAATCAAAACAAAATATGAGCGCCGGCTAGCCAACAGCAGTTTTACAAGTACAAGCAATACCATCGCAAATAATATGCTTGTCGGGATTTTCGTTCTGGGATTGAAAAAATCAACAAATCGTTTTTCGTTCAATAAGAAATACATTTAAAAAATGTAACGCAAGAAGTAACGACAATTATCGTTACTTTAAGGCAGAAAAATGTAATTCAGTTACAGTTACAGTTACTGAAAACTTAATAAATTGCGTTACCACCATCGTTACCATAAAAAGTAACTGTTACAAATAACGTCGTTACTAGTAGTGCGTTACTTCCAGTCCCTGCGTTTAAAGCATTTATTTATCTACCATGCCCCCTTAAGCATCTACTAAACTTCTCATTTTTATTTACTCATGATCCCATTGATTCTCCACCTTGAAATTTGGCACAAATCTAACCAATATATGTAGGAATAACATACTTTTTTTTTTTTAAAAAAAATCGAAAATGGTGTTTTTTAGAAATTCAATATTAAAAATTTTGAAAACAAATAAAAATTATTTTTTTCCCCGAAGTTGGTCATGTTACATATCAAATTGAAGTCCATTCAATGACCTTTAAAATGAGCTGTCAAACAGCCTTCTAGCACCTTTAGTGGGAAACCTACAAGTATTTGAGTGATCCAAAACATTGCTAAAATTGGCTATTTTTGCAATTTTCAAAAATTTATACAAAAAAACTACTCAAAATTTTTTTTTAGAAAAAATAGATTTATAATGTATTTAGTTGATATTACCAATATACAAAAAAACATGAAAATCTAAGGTGTACAGGTTAAGGCCCCTGGTTGATTTCATATGGAATGACCCAGAGATAAACTTTGCGCTAGTGTGGTACGATTTAAGTATGTTTTTCAGACTAGTTGGAGTTAATATAAGCATATCAACAGTTCTTATGTAACGTAACGTAAGCGTGTTATGTCGAATACGTAGCTTCATGAACTATTATGGATGCCACTGCCGAAGCCAGTTAATATCAAAGTCATTATTATTGTAGACATCTCGTTAATCCAGCTTAACAATTGTTACCAGCCAAGCCACAGAAGCATGTCATGTCCAAATGGAAACAGATAGAAGTCGCACAGTGCAAAATCCGGCGAATAAAGTGGATAGTCTAACACTGGTATGTTGTACTTGGCTAGAAAACGTTTGACAGACAAAGCAGAATGAGCCAGCGCATTGGCTTGGTGGAGAACCCATGACTTGTCCTTCCACAATGCGGGTAGTTTTTTTACTTATTCTTTCACAGAGTTCAGCAAGAACGTTTAGGTAATAATGTTGTTTCAAAGTGTTAGTACAAACATTTTTGCGAGCTTCTTGTTCAAACATGAGAATTTTAGGTACTATTTTGGCATACACTTTTAGCTCGTTGAAATTATGTAAAATTTGCCGTACAGATTCGTCAATTCCTACAGTAAAATTTTCCATACAGATTCTTTGTCAATTCCCTCAGTTTCAGCAATCACAGGAATACTTAACCGACGGTCAGATTGAACCAGATTACCGATTTTTACGATATTGTCATCTGTTTTTGACGTGGAAGGGCGACCTGGGCGTAATCTTAAACTTCTTTTCGACCATCTTGAAAATGCTTAAACCACTCAAACACTCATGCACGTGATAAAAAATTCATTGCCACACACTTCCTCAAATAAATTATAAGTTTCAGTAATGGTTTTTCTAAGTTTCATTTGAAATTTCACAACAATTAATTGCTCTTAATGTCACACGTAACATTTTTCCGGCAAAACACTAAAACAACCTCCGATGCGAACGAAGGCTACAGCTATACTAATTTTTTTTTACAGAAGCGAGAGGCACTGCATTCCAAAGAGAAAGTTTCATGCTACATGCTGTCGGTCACTGGTGTCTGGAGCAAGTGTCCTTCTGTAGCAGCGACAGCCTAGTTATTTAATAGCCACACCTCATAGTATAAAAAACATAAAACAAAAAAAGTTTTGAATTCAATTTTATATAAGGATATGTTTATTGAGGATTCAAAACAGTGGCTCTTTTTTTTATATAAATTAGTGTATTTCATTTATTTACTTATTTAACATGCCTATCAACAGTTACATAACTTTTGAGATAGGCACAACTATTTAGACAATTTTGATGCAATGTCATATATAGTAGTTTTTCAGATTCTAGATTTCATGTTTATTTGGTAAAAAAAAAGACAATAATAGCACATCATTTAAGCCATAAGTGATTAAATCCATAATAAACTTACAAACTTTCAAAGTTAAGAATATGTGAACCATTTACCCATTTTCAATAAAAACAGTATTTTAAGCCTTTCTGTTAACCATTTAGGTTATAATTTCATATGTAGGAATTTTTTAGCCTCTTGATTGGACATTAGCATAATTATTTTTAATAAGTTTGAAAACCTAGCTATAACTGAATTTAGGTGTTTAAAAACTAATTCTGCAAAGAAAAAAAAAATCAAACTATTTGTATTATTGAAATGTTTCATGACTTTTTTTATTCAAATTCTATATCAGGAAAATACTAAAAAGTGTTTTAGTGGAGATTTAATGTGTAACGTTGCAGGGCCCCTGCCCTCCTAGCTAAATATTTTTTCTTTTAAACTTCTTTGTTGGATATGTAAGTATTAATAAAGTCAATGTTTTTTGAGTGGTGTATAGGTTATGAAGCAGTATAATCATACGTTATGGATATTAATATATGTTATTTGCACTTGCTATATGTTTTAAAAATGTCCCTGGTATTTTAACAGATGTTTTTAATCATTACTATTTTTTATGTAATTATTCACTAATAAGTCGCTGTACTAGATTTTTGCCTGTTTTGGCCTTCTTTTCCAAGGATTCTAAATAAGTTTAATTTTGTAAAGTAATTTGTATTATGATTGCTGGTCTTAATTTTCATTAACGTGTTACATAATATTTGTAGGACATGGGACCGTGTCTGGGGTGATGTATAGAAAGAGAGAGGCATAAGAGGCCTGTAAGTGCAAGGGAGAACGAAACAGTGATTCCCCGCCAACCGAGATAAAAGCTGGGATTCACCACTGGTCGTGGGAACTGTGTGATAACTGCTGTCTCACGGTGTGGGAGAGAGAAAGAGGATGTAAAGTCCCTGGTTCTATGTGTAGAAAACTGTTTTCAATGTGTGTTCTGTTTTCCTATTGGCTTGTGCTATGTAGTGTGATTGAAGCGTGCGTGTGATTGGTCGGTGAGGTCATGTGACTTCTCCTCCCTCCGTGGAGGAAACGGTGGCATGACTTCACCAGTCGTCCGTCGACCACTGCACCAGTAGGTCGCGTTCGGTGGCTTCTCGCCAAAAATGAAGTAAATTGCGGGATAGATAATTTAACGTTGGTGGTCAGAGCCATGCCGAGTATTAAGTTAACTTAATTTTTTTTATTTCATTCGGACAGTAATTAGAAATTGTGATCACCTTCGTCGGTGTGTGGCTCGTGGCAAATTTCGGTTTCGCTGGGTGCGGCCTGTTTGAGGTCGCACTATTTTCGTGTACTTGCAGTAAGATTTTACTGAAGGACTTAAACTACGTTTGTTTTTTTTTTCTCGTTAATTCTCATCGCCTGGGCTGCGAGCATTTCTCGACAGGCGAATGTATGCATTGGGTGAATGAACAAAATTATTGAAAGTGATTGGATCCAGTTGTTTCGTTTTGCGGACAATAAAAAACTCAATTGAAAAAAGGAAGAGCATCTTTTTATTTTATTTCATATAACGAACTGTTATAAATGGATTTAACTACTATTTGAAATATGAGGTATGTAAATTAAGTAATGAGACTTATTTAATTATTTATATTTTTTGTTCAAATATAATTATAATTCAATATTGTCTCTCTCAAAATAACTTCCTTGGGAAGCCACACAGCAGTGGAGATGGTTCTTCCAATCCTCATAGCAGCGCTGGAGCTCTGATACTGGAAAAGCCTTCAGCTGGTTGGTTACAGCCATTTGAATGTTTCGAGTGTTCCAATATGATGTCTCTTAAGGTGAATTTTCAATCTCAGGAGGAGGAAAAAGTTGCAAGTACTCAAGTAAGGCGAATAAGGAGGCTGAGGAGCTACAGGAATGTTTTTACTGGCCAAAAACTCGTTTACAGAAATTGCAGTGCGACAAGGCACTTTGTTATGATAGAACATCCAGTTCTTGATGTTTAGTCTAATAAGCATGACCCTTTTTTGAAGGTTTTCAAGAACCTCTCAGTGAAAGAGTTGATTGACTCGTTGGCCTTGATTCCCTGGATATCAATAAAGCAATCCAGCATGCATTTGATTTTCGATACTTGCACATTATATTGCTTTTTTGGGCTTTGGAGAGGTTGAAATGTGCCATTCCATGCTCTGGTGCTTGGTTTCTGGGTCGTACTCAAAACACCCAAGACTAGACTCGTCACCAGTGATGACACATTCCAGAAAATGGAGATCATTTTCAATTGACTCCATGGCACCTTTCCCTCCTGATGTTCTTTTGGTCTTGCGAAAGGTTTTTTGAAACCATTTTTGCGCAGATTTCTCTCTTCCCCAATTCATTGGTCAAAATCTGATGAACGGTGGTGTGAGTCAAATTCAACTTTTCCCTGATCATTCTGACCATCAACTGATGATCTGAACGCACAAGATCACAGATTCTTTTGACTTTTTCATATGTTTTTTTAAGATGAGGGTTTTCCGCTTTGTGGTTCCTCTTCAGTCGACTGTCTGCCCTTTAAAAATGCCTTAAACCAATGCAAAACCTGGGACCTTAACTAAACAGTGTCTCTGTAGGCCTTCTGAAAGCTGTGCAAAAGTTTTTGTTGCACTGCGCCCAAGTCTGAAGCAAAACCTGATAGCATACTGTTCCTCAAAATTGATGTCACTAATTTTTAGAACGCACTAGAAAAAATTGTTTCACGAAAAAAATTTCAATTGACAATGAAATGTCTCGAGCAAGTTCAAACTCGTATTGAAAGTGTATCACATATTCACGTGCCGCCCCTTCAAGTCTCGCGTCCCCAGTGTTGCCAGATGGAATGCTATGTTGCCAGTCTTATTTCTTAATTTACACACTTTTTAGTTTATTTTAATTCTTAAAATGTACCAATTTAAATTATACTTAAGACCCAATCATAAAATTTAAATCCTCTCCAAAAATATTCATCTTATTAAAAAAAATTAAACTGTTATCTGTGAAAATAATGGAAATTTTATCTTAAATATGAACCATTTTCACTATTTCATTAAAAAAAATCACATTTGAAAACTACTACCATAAAGATTTTTTTTTAATATTTGATATTTATTTAACAAACAAATTTCCCATAAAGACGTTGCAGAATACCTCAGTCTTTTAATGGACAGCAAACTACTTTGGCGTACACATATAGACTCGAAGCAAAACAGACCCTTGGTAGAATGTGTACATTCTACTCATTGATGAGCAGGCGCGTCTGCAATATAGTGTCAAATTGACTGCTGCTCTACAAAGCCCTCATCCGGTAGATAATTAATTGCTATGATCCTATATGGGCAACTGCAGCCAAAACACATCTTATAAAACTGCAGCAGATACTGTCCAGTAGAGGCATTACATCGCAAAACAAACATTTTACACTATTTCTATGTCCAAACCATGACAAAATTTTATGAGAAATACAAAACTCATCAAACATCATAAATTACATCTCTCAGTAAATATGATACTGGCTAGATACATAAATATTGTATTTACCTGCAGAAGGTTCGCCCCTGCTTTGGGTCGCACCTATAATTTGGGTCAAAAAAATCTAACTTTTTTGCCATAAGGGTTGCCCTCGAATATGGGTAGCACCACATAGCTGTCTACAGAACCTGTATAATTCCATTGATACAAGTGAAGTCATCATTCTGTGTGTCACCTCATTGTGTGTAAGAAATACAGCACTGGTATTAGCCCTCAGTCCTCTTTCTCTGCTTTCTGTACTACTAAATTGTGGCAGAATTCTTGCCCCTATTCTTCTCTCTCTCTCTCTCTCTCTCTCTCTCTCTCTCTATATATATATATATATATATATATATATATATATATATATCTCTATTTCTCTCTTTCTCTCTCTCTTTCTCTCTCTCTCTCGCGCTCCCCCCCCCCTCCCCCCTCCCCATTAATTTACGACCCTGCCCACTAACAAAAATACAAAGGAGATGGCCACTATTTTTTAAACCCATGTACCCAATCCTGGCTATTGTTTTTTTTTTTAACCAATCCTCTTTCCCAATAGAAAAAAAAATGGAGCAAGCTACCCTTTCTTTTCATTCCTTTTTATAAAATTTAGCACACATGTTACAGTCGGAGAGAAATTTGTGTGGGTGTTGGAGGAACGTAAAAAGCAATGCTTCGAAGTGTGGTTTTCAAAGCACCAACGATGGCTGCAGTTTTGTCATTTAATGTTGCATTTGAAAGCTGAGAAATCTCATACAAAAAATAAATGGGGTCACCGTTGTCTCTTAATAACCTGTTGAAATAGACACATGAAGATTGTGCAGAGTGCCAATTCACCGCATGCAAAAAATAAATGGGGTCACCGTTGTCTCTTAATAACCTGTTGAAATAGACACATGAAGATTGTGCAGAGTGCCAATTCACCGATGTTAACAATGATGCAAGAAGGAGGGATAATTTTCAACACAAATACGTGGCCACACGCACTGACGGAACGCACACACACAAACTTTAGCTGGTTTATTTTTAGAAGTTCCCCTCCCCCAGCCGAATGCTAGCCCAGCAAGTTGCATCACATGCCGGTGCCGGCAGGGTTACGGGTGGCCGGGCAGATGTAGCACAGTGGTGTCTTTCATAGTGCTTTTCACGCACTGCGGTGATATTTTGACTAAAAAAATTTCAATTACCTTTGATGTTATATATATATTAAAAACCAGCACAGGATTGTTATTTACACAAATACTCAATGACACGCTTCAGTCATAAATTATTATTTTTTTTTTTTACCCAAAGTGAAAGACTCGCATAAGGATAGCACTGCTTTTTTTAAAACTAAAAATTGGGGTAATGTGTGTGATCTATACATTGATAAATATGGTTTGAACGCTCTAAAATGGTCCGTGTGCACCGACCCCCGTCCTAGCACACCGTTATTGGCCAGCCTTTGGCCAATCGCAGCGCAGCTCTCACAAGCCGAGCACAGCCGTGCTGTTGCGGATGGGAGAGCAGACACTGTCCTTTACTTTAAAATTGCGCTAGCAGTGCATGCACATAATTGATAATAAATATCCAGGCATTTTTATAACAAGTATGCTGACAGTTCAAAAATATAGATTAAGCATTGTAGCTCACAATGCGTAGAAGTTGAGGCTAGGGCGTCGTGATGAAGGACTTGATGATGTCTCTAAACTGACCAACTGCCTACTGACAATAGGCAAGCCTGCAGCTCTATCCTTCCCGAGTGTGACCCGACACAACAACTCGCAGTTATGCATTTTTTTAAATATTTAGTAGCTGTTGAATCTTGGATACTGTAGGTAGGGTTTTGCAATGACAAATTTGATAATTTCGCTAACTGCCAACATCCTTTTACCTGCAACTTTATCCCTTTTTGAGTGAGACCTGTTGCGCTAGTTCGCAGTTAATTAATGTAATTTTAACTTACAGGAAGTATTATTAATATGCGCTTATCACAGTCTTCCTTTCCATAGTTTTAAGCACATGCACTGACTGGCAGCTATTGGGCGAGAGTACTGTCAGTCACCGCCAGGGGCGCATGCACCACTGGTACCATCCAGACGCACACCAGCACCAGTGAGGACCACAAGGCCAGAGCTCCCGACTCCAGCTTGGTTGAAACTTTCTGCCCCTTACTCTTCTTCCTGGACCATCCTTCTGGTCATGTATTGAACCTTCCTGCTTAATGCTTGCAATATTTAACCCCACATGAATGAACACAGGGTTTTCCCTGTGTCTGTGTAAGTTTTACATGGGCCAAACTTAAATAGTTTTAGTCTAGACATAAATTAGGGGAGTTATTCATTTGCATCAGTTGCTGCCATGGCTGGCCAATCCCTAAACAAAGTACACTATGCATGCTATCGTTTCTGCATGGCTGAAACTCAGTATGATTAGGCATTTAGCCTGAGGTGCTTTAGTCTTCCTTAACCCAGATCAGGCACGAAGCCATGAGGGATGTCCGTGGGATCCAGATACACTCTTCGAGGATTAAAATGATTCAAGCCAAGATAGAATAAGAAAATCATAGCAAGTTAGCTACTTATAGATTATTTCATTAGTATTATTGTAATATCTAGTGGGCTACAATAATTAATTTCGTCCCTATTATAGCCCGACATACCTCATATACATTAGCAGCAGGAATTGTTTCTCTAGGTAGTCTATGTAATTCTGGTTTTCATACATGTTACTGTGAGCATTTCTTTCATGAAAACTTGACATGCATGTTTCATATATTTAATAACATAAGTATAGGTATATTTATGAATTGTTTTAAAGAAATCGTCAAATAACGGACTTAAAAACAATGTATTGAAAACAAAAACCAAAATATGAATTGTTCAGTATAATCATTACTTAAATTTGTACTGTAAAAGTTGGAGTTCTAAAATTTGCTATTCCCTGAGATTTTATTTAAGTGAGACAGTAAATTTTCTTTTCAAATTAGTTATAAGAAAATTGTAAAAATATGATATAATGGTTGTACTGGACAAAAATCCTGGATACGTCCTTATCCAGACCACTCTCAAACAAATACACATAGTTTTAGTTAAGTTAGAGAAAAACAATTAAAAATTATCACTCATTAAAGTAGAGGAAGATAGTGTTGACAAACCACATGCGCTCTCTCTCTTGTTTAGCGCTCCCACTTGACAGCGACGGTGGCTAATTGCCCTGACCCTCTCGCACCAGTTACTGTCCGCTGTGCTGGCTTTCGGTAGAGGGGGAATATAAAACTAAACAGCCAGAGTTTCTGTTTGTAGGTGTTGTGTAAGAAGTTTTTTTATGGTTCTCTCTCCTTCACTCCGTAATAATGTCCGAGGACTAGCAACCTTAGTATCTATCTTGACAGGTTATCTGTGACTCATGAAGCGCATATTCCACATACAACTAATAATAAACTGTGCCCCAACGTACTTGTTTTACATGCATATTCCACACAATAAATGTCAACATTTCATACATATCACTGCTACCAATTTTCAGTCATTTGTGCTTCGCATTGAAGCAATTTTTGATTTGTAGAATCTTTCCAGTCTTAGTGCGATCTCCTTTGTCTTGTAGTGGTTGGGTGTAAGGAGGGGTCGGTCAGGGAAGGGGAGAGAGGAGTGGGTGACTGCTGCCTCTTCCTCCTGTAGTAATAAAACAGACCCATGGGGTACAATTGCCCTTGCATCAACAATTAGCAGAGGGGAAAGTGAAATAAAAGGATGGAGAAGATAGCAATCAGAATGGAGGGGAAAGAAAGGGAAAAAAAAAACTGAAAACACAAATGTGCCAAGGTATTTATATGTAGTCTTAGAATCTTCTAACTTCTATGCTCGCCTGGTGCAGGAAGTCTAGAAATAAGTGTAATTTGCAGCTAAGTACAGTAGCTATAAATTAAAGGAAAGCCTCTCTTACTGCTCTAAATCCCCCTTCAACATCGTTTCTGTCGGACGTCACCGCAACAAAATAAACTTGTTACTGTCAAGTAACAAACAAACCAAACTCCACAAGATTTTTAAGTTCTATTTATCATAGTACACAGCTGCCAATGGTTCAGTTGCCGATTTTCCATCACTGTAATACATCAGCAAAAAAAATGATCTGTTTCATCAAGAGGGTGTGTGTGTGTGTCGCAGGAGAGGCGGAGAGCGCGGCTCACTCTGCCCAGCTGGTGGTGAGGTTCGACGTCCCCAACACTCAGGTGGTCCTGAAGCGACTGCCGGTGAGCGGCCGCAGCTGCCGCGTGCGGCTGTCCGCCCGCCAGAAGCCGGTGGCCCTGGTGGTGCCCCGGCGGGGCGCGGCGGCGCAGAAGACGGTGAACGTGGTGAGGAACCTGGGCACAGAGAGCGTGCGGCTGAAGTTCTGGCTGGACGGCGTCGACCGGGAGGCGTTGCGCGTGCGGCCGGAAGTCCTGGAGCTGGGGGCGGGCCAGCTGGGGCAGGTCACCGTCGTCTGCGACCCCGCCGCGGTGGCTGCTGCTGAGACTGCCGTTGCCGGGTGAGTGTCCTGCAGCTGTCCCAATGCGGGGCACCGACGCAGATCACCAGAGAACACTCTTTCTGACTTTGATGCGTAATGAGCAGAGACAAGAATTTATGGTTTTATTTTTAGTCCATTTTGTTTTTAAAACAGAGGATTTTTGTGTTTCGTATTGTTTTTTTATTTTTATGAAAGCTGTTTTGTAATACTTATTCTAGCATAACAAAATAGTGGTAAAATTAATATGCTGTACTATACAATAAAATAATTTGTAATAAATTGGTCTAAAACAGATACATTCACGACAACAAAAATAAATTAGTGAACATTTGTGGTTTAAAAGTGATTCAATGCAAGATTGACAATAAAAAAAAATTATATGTTTCTGATCCATGCACATAGTACAATTTTTTTTGTCTTTAAGTTTTGGTTAATTGCTACATTATTCCATGCTATAACTTGAATTTCTGTGCTATATCGTGTATTAACTTGCATTTTGGTGTTATGCTGTGTTTTGATATTCTTTACGGTGTTATTTCCGTTTTGTCACATTTCACCATGTAATCTTGTCCCATTTAATGAGTCTAGTTTGCTTTTGAAAGAAAAGTTAGTAATGAAGCAGTAATACAGTTATGCACCTTATTTTCAAGGGAATGCAGCTAGATAGTAATTCTGAAGGAGTTAATTTTTGTAGTAAACAAAACTTAAACTCTTTTTTATTATTATTATTATTTTCCTGGCATGTTTTCAAATTGTTTTCCAAGAGAGAGTTGTGATGCATCAAGTAGTTTACAGTTACGTACTTTATTTTAATGAGTGGTTAGGTTAGCTACATTACAAATTGTGTGTACTGTGGTTTACGTAAGGTCAGCTACATTAAAAATACTGTAAAATGTTTGAATAGTTTTTAAGTTTATATTAGCTACATTAAAAATACTAAAAAACATATCTTCTCCTTCAAGTACTATTTCTGAAATCATTAACTGGACGTGCCAAAAATCATGCTATAAGCTTACCAATATGAAAAATGTAAACAAACAGAAAATTAACTGTATATTAATTTCCTTTTCAAAATGGCAATACTTAAGCTTTTTTAAACATCACATCAACAATTTCTTTACATAAAAAGGGTCATTAAATCGCATGTAAAATAAAAAATAATTTTTGTTGGAGACAAAAACTAAGACATCCGCAGATATCAGTTTTTTTAGTTTGAATGAAATACAAATGCAAATATCAAATTATTCTCGAATAAAAATATTGAATTCGAATTGTTTGAATGAGAATTAGAATCCCACTAAAAAAAAAATTTCACGCCATGTTACAATTTAAGGAAAAATAGATAAATAATAACTAAAGTTACAAATTTGTTCAGATAAGTCTGCTACAATAATTATATGTAAAATGTTTAAATGTTTAAATTTTGAATTTTTTTTTTTTAATTATGCAGCTTACCTAACGTAACTTAACCTGTCCTAACCAACTAATTAACCATCTTTTAATTTCAGTTTCTATTCGCCTTATTTTCCACAACCGGCTACTCTACATACTGATCCAGAATTTTTTTGCGAACAGCAAAATATCGTGAAATCAATCACAATCTATTTTACAAAAAATGTGATTTTTTTTTTTTTAAATGCTGTATTCCCAAGAAGTTAGTAATTGTAGCTCTTATTTACATATTTAAACCCTTGTTATTCACGAGTTTTTGTTGTTAACAGCAGCCAGGTAAGTTTTATTTCGGTTTAGCAATTTTATAAATCCAATGTTTGCTAATTTCATCTGGAATCTTAAAACATTATTTACAGTGTTTTTAAATATATTTTTCAGTTGCAACGTCTGTTTCATTATAGATACCTAAATACAACAAGTAAGCTGCTACTGTATCATATGGTGTTAGATTGATTGTTACTATCAATTTATATGCTGTTGTAATTATGATGATTACTTCTTTTAATGCTTACCTTAATGGAGTGTGTGTTATGGTGTTTTAGCCTGGTATCTTAAGAGATGTGTACTTACATAAAGTATGTTACTGGAAATATTGTTATATTTAATACGGTGTGTCCACATTCTGGAATGTCAGGGAAAAGTCATGGAAGTTAGAATTGGTTAGGGAAAGTCAGGGAATTGACTTTAAAACCTGGAAATGTCATATAAATTCCACAGTTATTGGAATTTGCAGGGGAGGGGGGAATCCCATGCTCTGGCTAGTCCTGTGTGAAGCTTTGACTAAGTGAATCAATTGAAGTGAAGCTCTTTGTAATATTTGATTTGACTTTGCCAGGAAATTTGCTATTCGTTTTATTTCAGCTTCAGTTGTGATGCAAAGCAAAGCTTAAGAGTCTGACGTGAAGCTTTGCGCTAACTGCAAAATTTAAAACATCTAAGGCCTAAGATTCGCTCATGAAAATAATGTTTTTTTTTGTGTGTGTTTTTTTTTCTTTGTGTGTGTGTGTGTGTGTGTGTATATATATATATCAGGGTGTCTACCTACTGGAAAATTCAGGAATTGTCCATGTGTTTCACAAACCGGGGGGAAAATATCAGTAATTATACAGGGTTTTTAGCCTAGTTTCTGGGAATTTTTTTCCCTTGTTTTTGTTGATTTCAATTAGTTTTTACATTTAAATCTTTTTCCTTAACACAGAAGCCTTCACATGGACCAATAAAAATTTGGCCAGTTGCTTTATCAGATATCTGCTTTATACTGATAATCTTTATTAAGCACGTCAGTCTTTCAGTCTGTACTTTGGGTCAGGGACATGAAGAGAAAGATTAAGAACAGTTTGTTGGCGATACTGTTTTTCTCGCTCTCTCAGTTTTTTCTCTCATCAGTCGTCTCAAGTAATTCAATCTTGTTATTTACCTAATCAGTGCTTGGTAGTTGGTCGTGTTCTTTTTTAGGGATGCATTCTTTTATGACACGTGTGTGTGGAAGCAGATTTTAAACATGAGTACATTATTATTACTTACTAGGAGGTTGTAAGATGCCTGAGGCACCCGTTGAAAAATGATGAATGTAACAAACACTTTAATTTAATATTACACAAAATTATTAAAAATTCAATTAATTTTAATATTGTGCAAATTACAAATATTTATCATATATATAGGTATATATAAAATGATAAAAAATATTTAACAAAAAATTATATAACAAGCATGGTTATTTTATAATTTTTATTGAATGATGTTTTATCTAGGACTCAATCAATCAGTTCAAACATTACAAAAGTTAGATGATTATTTTTCTTATTTCAATCCTGTATTTTATAAAATAAGTACAATGCATCTTTGCTAAAAACAATATTCGCAATTTGATTCAACTTCACAAATATTAAACATTTGATAAGATATTCGATTCACATAAAAAAAACCAGTTTTTACACAGGCCTAGCCCTGGTATGCCATCACCCAGACTTTGAACGCATTGTTTCCCAGATGGTGTTTGAGTGGATTGTCATACACTTTGTAAAATGGGTATATGCAAGGTTCTGTTGAACTGGTACAACTATAGAGATGGTGGAGAATGGATTGTCTTAATTTCTTTCAGAAAAATATCAAATAGGTAAATTATTCAAAAAATTTGTCTTGGGAATTTGTAATTTTGATCAATGGAAAGTGATGTAAAAGTCAGGGAAATGTTTCTACAAATTTTTGTAAACATCTTGTAATAGTACTTGTGTTGTAAGAATAAGGAGTATTAAAGAACAACGGTACGTACTAATTCTACTCTTAGTGATCAACTGAAAGTTAAAATAACCACATCTCTGTTGTTTGGCTCAGTAGTTAAATATACTCGTAAATAATGTTTTTTGAAAACATGCCGTTCATGATTACTTTTGCAATTACCAATAGTTATACAGGTAAAATGTTTAACGAACTGAAACTGGTTTTTGTGTGATTTTAGTTTCATTTACAGAATGCTACTTAACTTAAACCAGTGATGATCATGATCATCAGCAGATTCAGAATCACACTATCACTATAGTTATTTTGGTTTTCACTTATTGCTATCTCTCCCTCTCTCGTTTTTCGAGAGCACACAAATATTTCCACCCCAACACCATGTGCGTCAATGAATCATTCAACACAATTACACATACACACAGCTCACAATTCCCCAGCACTGTTTTCCTGTCCAGACAGCTTTCAAGGTATTAAAGACTGGAACCAATTGTTGCTATTTTGTTTCTACTTATGTAAAAGTTCGTTTTTAATATTTTAGTTTTTTTTATGTAATAGCGCAAACACAAAATGTGTTATTAAACGACCTAAATTACATTTTCAACACTGTGTATTATTGGGTATCATTAGCCAGCCCTGATAGTTTTCATTTGAAATAGGTTGAACATGTGATCCTTCAATGTTGCAGCTTCTTGAAGCTGCAAGTGGTACCAGGTGGCCAGCAGCACAGTGTGCCACTGAAATGCTGCCTGCAGGCAACAGACACCACTAAATCATCACTAGGCGAATGTATCGTTATTTCCCGTCCTTCGAGCCGCTCTTCTGATAGTTGTGGTAAGTAGCACCGTGATTGTATGTTATTTCCATTTTTGAACAAAACATTTATAATACATAATACTGTGATACCTATTTACAATTAACCTCAGATACAGTATGTCATTAAAGTCATGGTACACTTTCGACCGGTCACAGGAAAGCAACAAAATAAGATAAAACTGTGAAATCTTCACCAAATAAAAGGTCAACTTTCTAAGTTTGCATACCTGTTCAGTGTAGTTCGATGTGGCCACCATTTGTTGCCCTAAACACATTGAAACAATTTTCAAGTTCTTCCCACACACTGTTAAGGACGTTGTGTAACAGAGTGAATAACTTCTATGATTCTCCATTTTAAATTATTGTGATAGATATGTTCACTGTATTGCTTCAAATAAGCCCACAGGTTAAAGTCTAATGGTGTTAGGTCCAGAGATCGTGATGGCCATGCCTTGAAAGCACCCCTGCTATCCACTGCTGGGGTAATGGTATCCAAAAACTCACAAACAATGTTGGCATAGTGTGGAGGAGTGCCGTCCTGTTGAAAGATGACACCTTTTGGAAATTGTGGCACTGCATACAATTGCAACATGTCAAGGTATATGTTTGATGTCACAGTCTTCTCCTCAAAGAAAAATGGGCCCATAACTTAATCATGCATCAGAGCACACCACATATTTACCTTAGGGGTGTTACGTTGGTACTCAACGTAGGCACGAGGATTTTCAGCACCCCATATTTGGACGTTATGGTGATGAACATGTCCACAGATATGGAATGTGACCTCATCGCTAAACACAATCTTCTTCTGAAATCGTTCATCCGTTTCGATCTTATTAAGCATATCTGTAACAAACATGAATTGTGTGGGTCTTATCCTCCTGTTTGATAGCATACAACAGCTGCATTTTGTAACCTGAAAAACTGAGATGTTTCTTTGAAACCTTATGAACTGTAGTCTGGGTTAGGCCTAAGTCACAAGCACACACGCACACCAATTTTTTGGGGCTCCTTTGGTAGCTCTTTCCCGGATAGCCACTACACATTCGTCACTTATCCATGGTCTATCAGAAAGGGGTTTGTTCCAAAAACTGCCGGTATCCTAGAGCTGCTTATCCCACTGATTAATGGTATTCCTATGTGATGGCTCTTTGTTGTACACGCAACGATATTCACATTGAACGTTGGCCACGGATTCAAGTTTAGTAAGCCACAGAACACATTGAACTTTCCTCCGTACCGTCCACATCTCAACTGACTTGGTCTGATCCGCTGCTTCTACGCAGTTTTTGGTGTTCGTAGTGTGTCATCAACTGTGCACGCACACCGTTGCATATCATATTACAGAAACTCTTTGCGATACTGTCAAATTTAGTGCAAGTTTCAAACTTTCTTTTCGTTTCTGTTAGCCACAGCAAGCGTTCATAACTGAATCTTGACTTTTCGGACATACCATATTAGGTACTTATGCCTGACTCAAAATATATTGTCACCTTTTGCCCCAAGCTGCATGCACTATTTGCAATTATCAATATGTGGGGAAAAAATTCTTATTCACATTCAGTTTGAAAATAAATTCCTTTTCTCACCTCTTACTCTACTTTTCTCACTTCACTTTCCCCAACTCTCATGCTCTTTTTCCCATTTACTAATCAATGTTCTCCACCCTCCATCACTCTACTTTATAAATCTCCCACTTCCTACCCTCCTTCCAACATCTTCCTTCCCTCAATCCTTTCATCATACATTTCCTACCTTCCTCCTTGCACTTCTATCATCCTTTCTTATTATCCATTGCAGTATTACTTCTCTGTCCCCACAAACACCTTTCCTACCACACACTTCCCACCATCCATCTCCCTTTCCCTATCCACCATCTTAATTCTCCCCTTTTTTCCTTCTTATCCACACTCCTTACTGTTTTTCCTCCACACTTTTCCTTTTCTTCCCAACCTTTATGTTCTTCCCCACTGTACACCTTTTTCCCCCCCAACCCATCACTTTTTTCCCACCCATTATCTTCTTTTCCCCTCCAATAGCATTATTTTCTCCATCCTTCACCTTGTGCCCACCCATCACCTTTTCCCTTCCCTTAATGTTCTGTTGCAGACCTATTATCTTTTCCCTACCATTTGTCTTCTTTTTCCTACCATTCACATTCCTCCATCAATTGCCTGTTTTTCCTTCACTCGTTGCCCTGTTTTGCCACTTGCCAACGATCAGCTGCCTTTTCATACCAGCCACCGTTTTTTTTTCTTTACTCATGTTGTTTATTACATCTGTTGCCTTACATGCATATTCATCTCTTCACAGACCTGCTTGATGGTATGTTGCAGAGAACAGTCGAGAGTCTGGTGATGTGGAACTGCCTCGGTCCCACTCCCAGTCATCTGTCTCCGGCGGCAAGGCCCAGGCTCCTCCCCTGAAGCTGGAGGCCTTACACCCGGTCCTGTCCTTCCAGAGTTTGGGCGTTGGTCACACGCTCAAGGTCAGCACCACCATCCGCAACTACGCGACCCACAGCTACAAACTACGCCTCACCATCTCCTCCGAGGGAGGTGACTTTAAGGTCAGCTCCTCATTGGCTTCAAGTGTTCTCGCATGGTTTATGTATACTACTTACAGTAGAACCTCGTTTTTACAGATCTGGGATTTGCAAATTCCATTGATCAAAGCAGACCTGCCAACTCTCACGATTTTGGTGTGAGGCTCATGATTTTAAGGTCCATCTCACGCCCTCACGCCAAAATAGTGTTTCCTCACGATTTTTCGGGGCCCCAAGGTTTTGTTTGTAAAAGTTACAAAACAAGTTTTACGAAAGCTTACAGTAACGAGTTTCCATCAATACTCGAGTCACGTAAAGGAAGCAATTTTGCGTTTTGTAGCGTGTACTGTGCTGATTTTTCTATCTCGCATAGTGGAAGAGGAGACATTGTGAAACATGTCGCTACAAAAAAACACAACTAACACGTGAAGTGTATTGCTTCCAATAAAAAAATTAATTTTGCTGTGAACAGTGATAATAGTGTTACACGAGCAGAATGTTATTTTACATCTTTTTTAGTTGCGGCGCTGCATGATCACTAGCGCTAAATTATGTTCTACTAAATTAAATCTGCAACCTATAATTTGTTGAAATAAATTTTGAAGCAGAGACCATGTAACATGTGTACAGGTGTGTCACTTAAATTTAAAGATTCTCATGTGTTGTTTTTTTATATCTAACCTGTATTTATGGGCCTGAAAATTTTTATCGCGGACCTCATGATTTTTTAAATTTGAATGTTGGCAGGTCTGGATCAAAGTATTTTTTACTTGCACCCAATAGTATTAATGCTTTATTTTCCTGCTTTGTGCGAAAGCATTTCCCGCAATTTACATTTAACAGCAATGCATTTAATAGCAAACCATCACCAAAAAGTAAATAGGAAAATTTATATTTATCATACTTATTGTGTGTGGTCATGGCAGGTTTGCTTGCCATTTTAAACAACCTTTTTCTTCTTCTTCTCCTCCTCTCCTCTCTCTCTCTGTCTGTGTCCTTGTAAACCATACGGTCATGAACTGAAACTTTGGTGACGTAGGAACGAAAATGATGTTCAAACCAAGATGGCATCTTTCAATTTTAGATTGTTCCCCTTTGTATATTATGTATATAAGTATATATGTATATTATGCATAAAAATATTTGTAAATGTCATTTACGTAAATAAACAGTATTTTACTGAACTTTCATTTAAATAAGTTTATTATTGAACAATTTGCTGTAAATATAGCATCTTTGTACATGTTCGGTTATGCTTGTTGTAAATAGGTGTGTGGAAATATTCGTAAACACGAATAGTTGCAAATAGCAATTAGTATACTATTGACATTTGGAGGTCGAATATAAAAATAAAAATTGTGAATATTTATAAGCACACTGGTTTAATTTCTGTCGGTTCAGAGTTATTCGTTTTTCATCTAATTTTAATGTTGTCGTTTCTAATAATATATTCAAATAAGCATGTACCTACTAAAATGCATGTTTATAACGTTTATTCTAAGAAATTAAAATTAAACATTTTACTTCTTTTTTTATTTAAATATATATTTTGGTTGCTGGACCGAACAACAATAATAAAGTCTTCACTCTTTCATGTCGTATGATGATGAAATTTGTACGTGGTTTGCTACCACATAAAAATTTTTGATTTAAACCCGGCACGGTACATGGATTGAGACATAATCTTTATCATCAGTTATCTGTGTTTTTATCCTTACAGCAACCTGTTACAACTGTTTTGAATACACTGTTTTACAGTATTTAATTTTTTTTTTTTTGGTATTCCCCCTTAAAATTATATTGGCATTCAATAATCTGGCCATGGTCTGAAAGTGTCTAGTTGAAGTTATTTCTTTGTGCTAGGGTGGATGTCCAAGTGTATTTTTTGCGGTTTTGTTGGTTGATATGCAAAATTAAACATGCGTACTTTTAACTGTGACATACTAAGTTTAGTGCTATGAAAGTAATCTGCTATATGTTAATGCGCTGCATTAAGTTACGTGGGCATGTGTGCGACAGATGATAAACGACAATGGCGAGGCGGTGCTGTCCCGAGTCCTGAAGCTTCACGCAATGGAGTGCAAGGTGCTCAAGTTCCAGTTCACGGCCACGCAGCTGGGCGCGGCTGTGGGCACGGTCGTTCACCACCAGCTGGCTCCGGTCAACTCCGCCACCCACAAGAAGGTGCGCTTGGCGCACAGAAACGCAATACACCAAACAGCAACATCAAATCAAGTTCATCTTATGAGAAAAATTATTTAAATGCTATGTTGATTCTGCAGAAATTATAGTTTGGTGTTTTAAGTCTAAAGAAAGAGTTTTAACTTAACTCGGTGTTTGTGTGACTGTTGAAAGTTTTATAATAGAATGGTGTTTGATTTTAGTTTTTTTTTTTTTTAATTTTTTTTTTTTGTTTGGATTTTCGGTCACAGCGACAGTACCGTATTCACTCGCGTAATGTCCGTCCTCGCATAATGTCCGCACCCTTTATTTATATATCCTTAAAAGAAAAAAAAAATTCGCATAATGTCCGCACCAGTCGTCTACGGCGGGCAACACAACTTTGGCCACCCCTAAAGGACGCAGTATGAATGGAAAGTTGACGGCTCTGTAAACAAAGCCGTGACCTTGAGCTGTCCTTTCTCTCCTGTCCTGAAAGGGTGGGGAAATTGAACTGAACAAAGCACGGTAACTGTAAACACAGCTGACCAACACGCACGCAAGTTCAAGGCATGAGTTTCGCGTCGAGTTTTGTAGTGTAGAGTACAGAATGGGTAAATATAAATCCTTCACTGCGCGGTTTAAATTAAGAGTTGTTCGTTATGCTGAAGAGCATGGGAACAGGGCTGCTGAAAGGGAGTTTGAAATGCACGAAAAAAGTGTTCGTCAGTGGCGGAAAATAAAAGAACGGTTGCAATCAACAAATTCAACACGGCGTGGATCAGTCTTGTTTTCTGTTGAGGTAAGACACGCAGCGCAGCGTAAAAGAAAGGTCAACTTTAATTAGTGTGTACCCTGTTTTACGTGTCAGGACAGAACAGAACCCCTCTTTGTTTACATTTGGTTGGAATCCCTCCCTTGGTCATTCTCACGCTCTAAATGTTTCCTTCCCCTTCCTCCTTCTCTACGTCACGAAGGCCATCAGATTGCCGGTAAGGGGGGGGGGGGAGTACAGTGCGCAGCAGATGTGGAACTGGTGAGTCACTGCGCTGTTGCCAGCTCGCTGGTTACCTACGTGCTGCACGTAAGGATATGGTACGGCTAAAATATTGCAGCCGTGCCGTTAATAGCCGTTTTAATCCATCACATATTAATCACATTAATAAGGCACACGTAACCACACTTATTTCAGTGTAGCGCGTAATTTTTTTTAATGTTCCGGCGGGTGCGAGACAGTTACCGGTGGCAATTACAGCAACGTAAACATGGTCTAAGCCGTGTTGTTTGCAAGCGATCCCGCAGCAATATTATTTTAAAATACCTAGCTAGTGAAATCCAAATTGATTTTAGATACGTTTTGTGCCTTTTTAGTAATAATTAAGACACAAAATTTTGTATTTTTGTATTTTTCCTCGCATAATGTCCGCACCCCATTTTTTTTTTAGCCAAAAATGTGGTCAAATTACTGCGGACATTACGCGAGTGATTACGGTAATAGTGACAGAGTGACAGTGGCAGTAATAATAAAATTCCAGATATTTGGGAATGTATCAGCAGAATCAAAGAGTTTGATTTAGCTAGGGGAAATTTGCCGTAGTTAAACATTAAGTCCTGTTTTGTGATGAGTTGTTTTTGATGTGTGGTCTGTTGCATGTAGAAACAGACAGTGTATGTAGTGTGGCCAGTTGTCTGCCTCTCCCCAGCAATAACATTGGTCACACAAAGAGCCACTTGGCACTCGTTTGAGAACTCCTTACTGTGTTTTGTGAAGCAGTTTACATCACTATGAGTTTTTCAGTGTTTATTTAGTTAACCAATTAACTAAACAAGATTTCATCTAGGAAACCTGTAAAAGCATATAAATTTTATGTCACTGTAATTTGATTTTCATTGCTCTTATATTTTCAAATGCTAAAGTAATCATCTGTTCATGAAATTGTGGCTGTGAATTTCCCAGATTTTGGTGATGCAGTTCAAAGACAACCTGAGAAATTAATTGGTGTGTTTTTAATCTGCTTCAATGACTATTTAAATAAATAAATATTACTTCATTTATGTCCATTTGTCTTTGTATTTCAATCATAACTTAAAGAAAAAGAATACTGTTATGAAATATCAATGTATGGAATGACTTACATGGACTACTAAACTTGACTATGGTCATAACATTCTTCAAAACTTCTCCTGTTATCCAAATTCATGTTCCACGAGGCAAAAAGTTCTGACACTAGGTTCTGACACTGGTGTTTTTTTTTTTTTTTTTTTTTGTTACTTCTGACCAGGGTGGCCACACCACAGAAGTTAGAAAACAAAATTTCTTAACATACAATATCAAACATCTTCGTTCTAGCAATTTATTTTGAATTACATGGCACAGTAAATTTTGTTAAAACGAAAGTTCTAACTACACTAGAATCTCGTTATAGCCAGCACGGTAATAGCGAGAACACGGCTATAACAAGGTATTTTTGAGGAATTTACGGCGTGATCGCTTGTAGCGCGCTTTTGTTATTTGTCTGCTTTATCTCCACCCCTCTCGCTCGCCACTAGACATCTTGCCGTTGACGCGTCACATTCTTCAGCCGTGCAGTCGCCACCTAAGTGCGTGGCTTAAAAATAGAATCCCATCCTTTCTTTCTTTTATCAAACTTCCGTTAGTTATCTGTGCCATGTGTAGACAAAGTTTGAGATTGGAACAGAAACAACGTAAGAAAGTATTTTTTACAAATTAGAAATATGTATGTTTTTGTTTTTATAATAGCGTATTTTCACGTTTTTTTTTTTGGTTATCTTAAAAAAGATAATATCAAAAAGCCGCTCTAATGAAATTTAATTGTTTCTTGGTTAACAAAAACTATTAATTTTCAAATATTGTTAATTGTTTATATTCTATTTATTATTATTTACGCGACGTCATACTGTACGCGTACGCAATACGACTGGATTCGTTGCTGCAACATAACATAGCATGTTATGCGGTATCAGAAGTAACGAGTAACGTAACGATAGTAACGAGTACTAATTGTTATAGTAACAAATACATACGGTTACGCATTTTTTCGTTACTTTTACACCTCTAGTCGGCACTACCGTATTTATTTCCGAATCGCTAGGGCAGTTTTCTTGTAACTTTTGTTTCGGTCAGTTGTTGGGGTATCTGTCCGAGAAAGGGGTGGTGATGGTTTGAGTTTAATCCCAAATTTATTTTCTAAAAAAGTTGACAGGTTTCTTTCAATGAAAAAAGTATAGTTTTCCAGCGACTATTAAGTTTGAGGGGTACGTGCGTTGCCGCAGCCGCACTCCTGCTTTTTTGTAAGGAATTAAATCGTCGCGCTACACTAGCACCACCTGTTAGCAACATCCTGAACCAACATGGCCGGCAGCAGACAGCCCGCGTCGGCAATAGATAGCAGGACAATGCTGCGTCGGCCGCGGGCTGAGATGCTATACTTACGTGGCTTGATAGGGTATTCTGGTTATTTTGACGCAATCGGTGATCACATCCGTACTTATGGGGTATCGTTTTAAAGAGAATTCACTTATCTGCTCACAGAAATTAAGATTTCGTTAATATAACCTGTTATTTTCCAATTATACAGGTTCAAACACAATTTTTATGCTAGTTTCGGTTAATTTTTATTTTTTGGGGGCCAAAATTTGTCCAATTCGGTTATAGCGAGGACACGGTTATAGCGAGGATCAAACCCGGAACCGTGACACCTCGCTATAACGGGACTCTAGTGTGTACCCTCTGAGTAAAAGTTATGATCTAGAATAATACATAATTTACAATAATCATGTTGCAATGTATTTAATTTTTTTTAAATACCAAAATATTTAATTGATTATGGGTTTGAACACTGCTTAATTTTCCATGCATCTGACTGATAAGTCTCGGCATCACTTGTCATGTTAGAGGTATTGGTATGGTTTTATGCTAATTCCTAGAGACCCCAAAAAATGGTGAAAAAATTATGCCATTGGCGGTGTAAACAAAACCTCATAGCGGTACATATAAATGAGGAAAGCGGTGCTTACGAATATTTTATATTGTAGATAAAAATACAATTATAAATAGCTGTTAAAGTTTTGTATGTGAAAATCTGCTTTACATAAATAGGAAAAAAGTAAAAACTTCGTTAAATGATTCATTCGATTAAATATTGTTATACTTTTTGATTACAATACTTCACGTATGATAACTTGGTACTACTCATCTCAAGAAAATACTTATTCTCACATGGTACTTTGGTACAGTTTTATAACCTGTTTTGTATGTCAGTATTTTTTAAACAGTATCAAAGTGATTTCTTATTTTGCAAAAAAAAAAAAATGTTGTAAACTAAAGAACACAGGCTTTACAAAGACTAAACACGTCTTAACAAAGTAAAAACATTCGAGATATTTCATTAAAAATTCTAAGTTACAATACACAGTATTTCAATATCCAAATTCAATTATAGAGTATCTCACTCTACATACTAGAAATTCTCCTCTGCAGGCAAGTTTCGTTGGTACACAAATATGTAACACAACAGTTACCATAGTATCTTTCATAGGCACTACAAAGTAGCAGACTCTGCCTTACATCGGCCCACTTTTTCTGTTGTTTCATCACACAAGAATACAATCTGTTTGTCTTCTACAGCGTGCCTTACTGCTTCCGTATTTGCCTGGCCAATTTTTGGGACTTAAATTTCTCTAAGCGTGTTGGCTGATGGCAAATCCCCTGCACCTAAAATGTATACATACAGTAAGTCCTCGGCCAACTAGTACTTCTCAGCTTTATAGAATGATTATTTAACCAGCTGCTTTATTACCTTTATTGATTGAAATATAAAAACAGATATATAGTACATACTGTACGTAAGAGCAGGAAGCGTCCCTCATGATGTATGATAAGATAAGGCGGTGAACGTGTAGCTTACGCTACATAGCATAAATTAACTACCGAAGGAAACAAAGAATTATATACGGTGTTTTGGTTAAAATAAAGATTTACGGTCATTGTAAACGACGTTATTGTGAATCGGCGACAACTTAAATTGAAACATGAGTACTCAAACATTAGCGACGTTAATCCGAAACAACGTAAATCTGTACGACCTAAATAGAGGACTTACTGTATTGTACAATATACTTCTAAATAGGTAGCATTTATAAGGTTATCGCTGAAAATATTAATGGGCTAATTTACTCAAAACAATTCTTAACCAAACCTAACCTAACCTTTTCAAGATTACTGCTGGATTACCGATTCAAATCAATCAGTCAAAAATATCTTGTGGTGTGCTCACCATTTCACAATGCAATCCATCCTAGTTATGTGTTTGTTAATCTGAGGTACTTGCATACAGTAGAACCCCGATTTAACGAAGTGCTATGGTTACCGAAAATGTTTACTCTAAATCGATATTTCGTTAAATCCGATTTACCGATTTTCAATGACCCCCACACTCATAATCGCGTCCCTACGTTTCCATATCGTAGACAGGGTCGACGCTGATATCTTGTGCTGCCGTGCTATCTCAGACTTCGTCAACTTTACATCTTCAACGTCTTTTAATCTCGCTCGTACGGCCCCCGGTTCGTACGTACACCTCGGTCGTACATACAGATTTTCAGAAACCGTGAAAAATGAAGCATAAAATAAAAAAAAAGTTTAAAAATATGTAAAGTGTAAGAAATACGTTAAAGTTTATTAAAATACAGTCGCAACCTGCAGCGTTTATAACAAAAACGAGCTACATACACATTGCGTCACAGTAAAAAAATAAAAAAAAATGGCCGCAAATTCATGGAAAATTTCCGTCAATAGCCCGCCGTACGCGGAGAAAGGTCATTGTACTCGGTCAGCTGCTGTTACGGCGCGGCGTAGCCGCCGGCTGACTCTCTTTGTTCGCTGAGCTGCGCAGCACTTATAAAAAACGTATTTCAAAAACTAAACACCGCGCACAAAGCTCTTGCTGAGAATAATAGAGCTGTAGCAAACCGTATGTATTCGGTACTGAGTAACGGGTACGCCATCTAGTAACGAGTAACGAAACATTACACACGGCTGCATCTCGTTACTCACATTTTTCGTATGTTTTACGCATGCGCGCGCATATTCGATGAATTTTCGTTACAAAGAACGATGTTTGTTTATTAAGTAAAGTATAATTTGGAAATTCGTCGTCAAAGTTTTTTACTGTTTATTAAAGGTATTGTGTGTGTAGACAAAGTTTGAGATTGGAACAGAAACAATGTAAGAAAGTATAGTTTACAAATTAGAAATATGTTTTTTATTATCGCGCATTTTAACGTTTTTTGTTCTTATCTTAAAAGAGATAGTATAAAAAAAGCCGCTCTAATGAGATTTAATTATTTCTTGGTTAACAAAAACTTAATTATCAAATATTGTTAATTATTTATATTCTATTTATTATTTACGCGACGTCATACTGTACGCGTACGCAATACGACTCGATTCGTTGCTGCAACATAACATAGCATGTTATGCGGTATCAGAAGTAACGAGTAATGTAACGTGATACGATAGTAACGAGTACTAATTGTTAATAGTAACGAAAACATACGGGGACGCTTTTTTTCGTTACTTTTACACCTCTAGAGAATAATGATAATGGCGTATTGGTGTGACGTGGTCACAAGTTGAAAAAACCTGGAGGATGGGAAAGGGAATATTTGGAAACGTGTGATTATTGGCTAGCACTGTTACTATGCGGGCATGTTTGGAAGATAACGTGGTGAGTCAAGCCAGGGATATTGTTGAGGGAGGGGGATGCGGACAAAGAAACCCTTCATGACGTCATGTGTCGCGGACAGTCTATCTATCCAGGCGCGCGCAATGGCACGCACCTACGCAATTCAGTTACAGCGCCCGGAGTTTTTAAGTAATTTTAACAATTCTTTTAATTTTTTCGTATTTGGACAGATGATGCAAAGGCACATATTAATATATAGTACCTCCATTCTATTACTGACACCACAGAGTGTAATTTTTAATAAGATTCCATTACTATTTACTTACATCTTTTGGAAATCTATATAATTATTTTAATAAATTGGTGTTTTTTTGATGGTTCCTGAAAACCTTTACGTTAAATCGCTGTTTTCGTTAAATCCGTGTTCGCAAAATCGGGGTTCTACTGTATTTATTTGAAGTAAAGGTAAGGTGGCCATAAAGGTAAGTTAATTGATAAATAGGCCTACATATGCTTATTTACTTTTATTAGAGGGGAGAAACATATCTAAATAAGTAAGGCTAACCTTCAACATGGGTGTTCAACAATTCCCTCATAGCTGGATAATCCTGCTTTTTCCAGAGGAATGTTAACAGCATCATATTAACAAAATTAGAAACAAATTCTTGTTTCTGCACTTTCAGGCTTGTTTGCTTTATTCACACTGTCACCTATCGAGATTTGTTTAGACACGGTAGAATTTTCCTGATAAAATAATTTTTTTTTGTGTGTGTGTCATTTGTTACATGCTTTTTACACGTGTCCCATCAACCCGCACGTTGCAGAACTTGTACATCATAATTTTGTCCCGCTATAATAATATATAAAATCAATCCGATTTTATCTCTCTTTCGCGATCAAATTTTGTCAAAGTTTTCGGCATCTTGGCCATAAATTCAATTGTATCACAAAACTTACAAAATGTGGAGACAGTATTTGTAAAAACTCATAGATGTGTGCACGCAAATTGACTGCCATCTTAGTTCCATGCGATTAAAGTAGGTTAGAAAAATCGACACCAGTGCGCCTTGCAGCAGAAATGACCATTATTCAAAACACGAAAACTGTGGACAGTCAGTTTTGTTGTGTTGGTAGTGTGCACATATCGATTGTTGACATTTTTTACATTTTGTTTTCATTTGCGATGGCAATATTTACTGCTTGTAAACAGAGATAAAAATACATGGATTTCAGTAATGTATCAAAACTATGATATCACGGCACTAGTCTTTCACTCTGAGTTTATTTCATGCCTATGTTTATGATGGCGTAAATAAATAGAACTTGTGACATAAGGAAATCATTTTGTGCGAAAAAGCGTGAATATCATGCAGAAAACTGAGAATTTCGCGCGAAAATTTGTGAATTTCATGACTGTCGAAATCAAAGAAAATTCGTTTAAAGTATCAAATTTTCGCATTATTTCCTGAATTTCACGCTTCGCCATCTTTCGGGGTCTCTACTAATTCCATTTGTTTATAAAGAAACATTGTAAAAATGGGACTTAGAAAAAGGAAATTGTATGTATTACCCAGCTATGGAAAAACAGAAAATAAGCCTCTAATGAATGACTAGGGGCCTGTTCTTTTCGTGATCGCGATTAAACGATGATAAAAGCGAAATCACAGTAAAATACAGTTTTTATGCGAAATCGCCATAACACAGCATTTTTACACGAAATTTAGTATTAAAAAGCGAAATCGCAGTGTTTTTACATGAAATTTAAATACTGGGTAAAAGACTTGTCTCGTCACTGGTAAACAAACACCGCAACATGGCCGCCACTGAACATGTCATAAATGCACTAAAGCAAACAAAAGCTTACACATGCTCACATTATAATGTTAAACCCAAAAATATACTGTTAAATTACGCAAAACTAAGGCGTTTATTTTCCTTCCCGGCATAATGATTGGATAGATAAGACAAATAGGCGAAGTTTTAAAGCCTACGCACACCGCTCGGGACACTGACGTCAGCTTGGAACAGCGAAACCGGATAAATACAAAAGCAAGCAGATGATTGGGCGAACGGTGTTTGGAACAGCCTTACGTGAGTGGCCATACCACGTCAGCCGGGGGGCTGGCATATAGTTGGAACAGCGTCGTAGTATCAAACAGATTATCGGGCAAACCAGGCCCTGGAAACTCTTATAGGGGACCTTGGGAACTATCTTTACTTCGTCACCCAGCCGTACGGGGCAGCACAAGCATTTTAAATTGCGCCAAAAAGCGGAAAAATGTAAACAAACATTCATTTTCGAACGGTGTGACGATGATAATTAGTTGGTCAACAGTGTTTTATAGATTTTGTTAATGGGATTAATAGTTTTCCAGATTAGTTTATGGGAATGAACTAATAATCAGTGTCTAAAACAAAAGTTTGTCATATAAATATATGTAACCTATTTGTTTAGGGTATTCAGTAATGAGTAGGTTCAAGTAAAATTATTTAACTTAAATAATTTCAGATATATTTTCAGTAACAATCACACTTTTTTTTTTCCTCCCCCAAGGTTTTAGTTCCGCCTTAGTGTTTTAAAGAGAATTTTAGCACCGCTTTTGTATTTTTAAGTGAATTTTAACACCGCTTTTGCTAATTTTTAATGACGAAATCTGAAAATTTTATTTACCACTTTCAGGGGGCCCTATGAATGTCTAATTTGTAACTAGGCAAAAATTTAAACTATGAAAATTTGCTGAACTTCTTAACAAAATGTGAGATTGTCCAATTTTGGTATTATTGGTCAGTTTGGTTTTGGTTTGGTTTTAGATCAAGAACCTCTTCTCCAGTTTTGGTTTTTATAAAGAAAAAATAATTTTGGTTTTTTACACTAAACATATGTGAAATAGTTTTTGCTGTCACTAACCTAAAACTTTATTACATTTAAGTCATACCTTCAAATAGAATGGTCCATGTGATGCTGATATAATCCTGATGGAAAAAATAAATTCTGATACCTGGTTCAGTGTTTTTAACATTTATTTATATATTTTTCATACAATTAAAATGAATTTGATCTTTAATGTCTGCACTTTTAACATAATTTCAATTTGTGTTATTACACAATATTTCAACTTGCATTCTTTGTTTATATTGTAGTTGTCCCTTAAAATACCAAAGGCCAGAAATCATTACGTTCCATTAGGCAAATGCAATACCACCAATATATGAAGGAAATTGAAAGATACCTTATTGATTTAAACTGTGTTTTTGCCATTTTAATTCTTTTAGTCGTTGAAATTTGTAACAACGTAAAAAATTGTAAAAATGCTTGTAGCAGCCAGTCATAAACTTGAATTGTATTTAGATATATTTTCCTTAAAGAATGCAAAAATTAACTTAACAAAATTATAGCTTAGAAATTGTGACAGATAAACTATGCTCTATGACATACATTTTTCTGTCATTATTACATCGTAAGATGTTGATATGACACTAAAGAATGTGTATGTTTACTTTTCCCGTAGAATAAACATTTAGTTAATATTACATATTGCGAAGTAAGGAGTTATAAACATGTACAAGAACCAAAACCGAAGATTTCAAAAGTCTGGTATTTAAAAAAAAAACTGAAATCAAATCCGGAACAAAAAAAATCAGGGACCTGCACAAGCCTAATTTTGTATTGTACTGGTAACAAAATTGTCAACAGGACATTAATTATATGCCTATAATATAGTGGAAAATCCAAATAAATCACCCTAAAGCAAAGTAAATTCATGAAAATGCAATTAACATGTGGGTGAAGCCAAGTCTTACAGATCCACTCACTCTTGTCTAGGTCTTGTTCTTGGACATCTTTGCCACAATTTCAGCAACTACATTGGTTTATTCATCTTTTCCATCAACTTCTATCTGTTTAAATTTAAGTATGAAAATTTATGTCAACTGCTATTTTCGTAGCATTGTGTTTGTATAACACATAGTATTATCTACAATCATACCATATTATTAGAAGTCCTACTGGCTAAGGGATCTGATACATAGATGATAGTTCTGTTAGATGTTTGTTTAATTTCTTGCTGTTTTGGCCATCTTATTTATCTTTTGTGGTTTCTTTGGAGAGTATTGGTGTTAATTTTATCAGTGTTGAAATACAGCACGATGGAAGACAGTTGGTGTGCTTATGTGGACGCGGGGATTGTTGGCAGATCGTGTTGTGTGGCTACGGCGGCAGCGCGAAGATGATTCTGCGCAACATATCTCGGGACGCAAGTGACAAGATGTGGCTGAGCTTGGGCGAGGTGACCAACCCAGGGCAGACCTTGGTGCGTGACATCGTCGTCGAGAACCGCGGGACCATCCCAGGCTTCCTGGTGCTCTCCGTTCTCTTTGAAGGTCAGTTGCCCGATGGCTGTTTCAAGGGCAGGCCGCTGCAGTTCATTAGTGGCCAAGAGAGGCAACAGGTGAATGTGTGGTTGTGTTTAGAGAGAATATATGTAGGAGTTACAAGATTTTGACATCTTGCATTGTTTACCAAGAAAGGTTGCTCGAATTTCAAAAACTGTGAAAACTGGTATCAGTGATTGAAATTGGTGAGGAAATACTAAGGACAGTCAGGGGAAAAATGGAATAGTTTTGGAATTTTTCTTGTGATATAAAAAAAAATTAAAAATATTCACAGCTTTTGCTGATAACTAGGCACCACAAATAATTGTAAAACACAAAATATTATACAATTACACTCTTACTGGACTTTTTACTATAAAACCAAGGTTTAACTTAAAAAATCTTATTCCTGCATGTTTATATACAAACTAGTTTGCCTTTATTTGATATTTATCGATAGAGACCTGAAAAAGGGTAGGTTATTTTTTTCTCAATAGCTGTGTTATTTTTCACAAAATTCACAACAAAAAGCGAGGTTATTTTATTTTTTGTGCACTTTTATTTGCTTGCATTTAATTATTTAATTACATAATAATACTATAACAGAAATTCTATTTTGTAATTATTTATCTTACTAAATTTAAAACTAAAGGTGCATAAATATTCTATCGGTAAGTGTTTAATTTAGTCATCACAAGACAGCATACTGAACACTGCAACATTGTTTTCTTTTAGGTTCTGCCTTTTGTCTGTGACAACCGAGTTGTAGTGACTAAGTAACTGTTCACTGTCAACATTGTTTAAAGGTCTGTACAAACAACATAAGAGACTGATAGTGTAAACTGATTGTAATTTATACTCAGAGAAGTCAGCACTACGTATCTATGTGCTTTTCTCTTGTAAATCTCTTGCACGTCTTCTTGAAGGTCTTCTTAATCCTTGAAAATCTCGAAATGACGACGTTAGGAGTATAGTTTTTATTAGCGAAATAACATATTCTGACACACTTATTTAAAGTGTTGAATTCTGGTGCAGAGGGTCATTGTTGAGCAATACCACTACAGTTTTTTTGTCTGGCATTCACATGTTTGTCACTTTTTACATACTAAGCAACAGAATTTTGATTTTATTTCTTTCAAACGAAACTCAGCAGCTGCAGTATTTACACATTAATGTAAAACGGCATTGGATGCGTAAACACAGTCACTTTTAACTCGTCTGATTGTTGCCTTGCACTAAACAAATTTTTTGGCATTTTTCATGTGGGGCAATTAACATTTAAGACTGAAAATATTGATAACGTTGATAACATCGGTTATGTTAAAACCACAAGCAGGCAGGTATTAAAAAAAATAGGTTGGTCGCTGCAGCATAAAAGACGTTGGGAAAGCAAGTGTATAAACAGTAGTAAAGATTGCAGGGATAGACAGGGATGGTTTGTGTGGATGGCGAATAGGAGGGGGAGGGGGGGGGAGGCTGCCTTCTCAGCGAGAACAGAGAGAGTTGAGGAAGGGAGAGGTTCCTGCGACATATTCATTAGTGTGCACTCTCTCTCTCTCTCTCTCTCTCTCTCCCCCTCTCCCCCTCCCCCTCCCCCTCCCCCTCCCCCCCCCTCCCCCCCCTCTACCTCCCACCCCATTTCCAAGAAATTCTGAAGTGTAATCCTGTGTCATCTGTCAACTGATACGACAAAAGGTGAATAGAAGCAGAGTGTGTGGTTTTTAAACTACTAAACTGTTCCAGCTATCTGCTGGATATTTCAATGGCTGTTAAGAAAAACAACAGCAGTCAAAGCAGGCATAAGTAATGCAGTTGAGAGGCAGACACTGTGTTTTTCAACTAAGCTCTCTCAGCCTTCTGCCTGGCAGGTGACGGATACGGTTATGGTTCTGTGTTCGGAAGAAGAGTTACAAAATACGATCACAGTAGGAAACATTGTTTGCATTGTTTATTTGTGTAGAAATTTGTGAAAAAAATGGGAAAAAATGGGAAAATTATGTGTTGACTTGAAAACATCACAATTCGCGTGGTTTTTAGAGTTTATCGAGATCACAATTTTTTAATGTTCCTAGTTATAGGTGAATTAATATCAATTGTTTTTGAGCATTGTATCCATCTTAAACAGTACTAATATTGTACAAACACAGACAGGACTGCGACACGAGCCATGTCCGGAGCTGACTGGCAGCCCTGCACGGCTACTAGCGACACATGCTGTCCACTGACTTGAGGTGTGACATGCATGCCTGGCTAGATTACAAGGATCCTCGCTACCCCACTCCCCCCTCCGCCCCCCACGCATCATCCTGCCTCGGTCTTATAGAAGCCGCCACGCCTAGTGGTTGCAAACAAACACCACCTTTCTCTATGTTTTGGGCGTCGGGTCGGCCCAGGATGATGTGACTCGTCACAGCCGCTCTCGTCGGTTTGAGAATGGCGCCACAGGTACTTAAGCAGGGACGCCTTACTCCTTGGGTTCCGAGCGAATTCCGAGAGTTTGGAGAGCCGCCGCGAGTGAAGGGAAGTGCAACATTGGCGAAGAGGGTGAGAGACCCCCCCTCGAGAGCGGCGTGACGAGGAGCGACGGGACCGTGAGAGTGCGACTGAGTGGCACGAGACAGTGTGTGTTGTGGACAGGTGCATGATAAAGGGGCGAATCACTGTTGAGCCCTGCTCCAGTGAGGAGTGCGGACTGTGGAACTTGTCAGACATTGAGTGACTTGCGAATAAACATTTTTAAATGCCAGTGTCTGGTAATCGGACATTTGTAAGTACAATTATTTATTAGTAATGTAAATATTAGTAATTAATAAAACTGTAACAAAACTTAATTGGGCTATCTCTTACGAACCCAGTTCTCCCCAAGTAGATCGCAACAATATTTATACCTGGTCATTTGTTTCGCCATGCCTGCAGCACCTGTTGGCAGCCGATCATTTGAGACAGGCTAACAAATGCCAGTAGGCTAGGACTTTTTCACGTCATATTTGACTAATGTTGGTATTTAATAGGGATGTGCATAGGTTTAAAGAAATGTAGTCGTGTTAAAGACTAATATTCTGTTTTTTTGGGAAAATTATAAAATTTTTAAAATTCCAAAGAATTTTTTTTTAATTCAATATGTTGAAAGCTGAATTTAATATTGTTTGAGATCATTAATAACAACAGTGGTATTAGATACTGCATTTTTATGGGAAATAGAATCATTCAAGCTTTTAGAAATAGATTAGAACTGTAAAAAGTATTTTCTTATTGTTATTACATAGGTACAAATTGAATACATGCCCACTTGCAGAGGTAAAATCTAAACTTAATTTTATGAAATTTTTGTATATTTGCTCTTGTAGCCGGTTGGTTGTTGTCTGTATAGACAGCACACTAATTCTGGTGTTCTCTGTGCTCACGGCACATTGATTTCATTAATATGTGTAGGAAATGTTTTGCAACAGTGGAAAGACTTGCAAAAGCGAAAACAGCCAACAACAGAACAAGCTACTGATGTGTGACCCAATAATACGTATTCCCCTATCCTTCTTCCCCTTCTTTTCTTCTTATACACATGCAACTTACCGCGCACCACAGCTAGCAAGACCACTGGCATGACTTTAAATAGCAGATTATGTTTTCATTAATCATTTCTTACTCAAAATAGTCGAGTTACGTGAAAGGATGTAAGTTTCAAATTTCATTGTGTATCCTGTCGTGTGTCAAACATTCATGGGTGTTGGTATGTATAGGGTAGCCACAGAAAATTGCTGCTGCACAACTTTTTGCACCATATTCCTAAATTTATTCATTTTTAGGTAGATGTTTAAGTTTAGGTTAGCATTTAGGTAATGTTAGTTAGCCCTCTCATAAATACTATGTTGTTTTAGTAGTTTTGATGTTCATGTTTATAGTTTTTGATGGTAATATTCTTTTCATCAAATAGTATCATTTCATTAGTGAGCAAACATTTTGATTAAGTCTGCATTTTTGAGAAACTTATATTATCTGCAGAATTAAGAAATTTTAGTGTAAGTATACATAATTTCCAACAATTTTCAACAATTTTCTCTTTAACTTATACGTATACTGTGCACACACACATATATACTTACATACACACACAGCCCCTGTATGTTTATAACGGTTCGTTATATACAAAAATATATAAAAAAAGAGATGTTAAGCGCCAATTGTAGTTTTTGTTTTATTTTTCAAAATAGAATGTTGCACAGACGAATCCAATCACTTTCAAAATTTTTCTCACTCATTCAACTCGTACATCCGCCTGTTGAGAATTCCTCGCAGCTCGGGAGATGTTATTTAACGAAAAATGATGTAGGTTAAGTCCTTCAGTAATGTTTTACTGTAAGTACACGAAATCAGTGCGGCCTCAAACAGGGCCACACCCAGCAAAAACAAATTTCGCCATGAGCTAGGTGCCGACGTCGGTAGCCGCAATTTCTAATTAAATATATAAATATGTCCAAAAAGTTCCAAAAACAACAAATGATTAAATTACTATCTTCGGCATGGCTCAAGCTACTGACGTTAAAATTATCCTTCTCAATTTCTACATATTTTTTTGTGTGAAGCCACCAAACGCGCCCTCCTGGTGCAGCGATCGACAGGCAACTGACGAGATCATGGCACTGGTTCCTCCACGCAGGAAGGGCAGTCACATGACCTCACTGACCAATCACATGCACTCTTCATTCACACTAACAATTACAAGCCAATCAGAACACAACATATACACGGAAACCCATTTTCATACATAGAAACAGGGGATTCACTTTCTCCTTCTCTCTCCAACACCGTGGGAGAGTAGTTCCCCTCCATTTCCCACGCAGTGACGAGATATCGTTACAGTCTCTCTCACTGGGGAATCACTGTTTCTTTCTCACTGGCACTTACAGGCCTCTTATGCCTCTCTCTTTCTACACATCACCCCAGACACAGTCCCTTGTTCTAGAATCATTATGCAACATCTGCATTATAATGAAAACTTTTAATATATAATTATAATACAATATTCAAATTTTAATAAATAAATAATAGAAAAACACATTACACATAATATTAGGTAACTATAGTAGCAAAACAAAGTTGAAAGGATGACAGAAGAAACATGATTATTAAATAATTATAAATTCAGAGTAAAATATACTGGCAACCTAACCCATTCTTAGTAACACTTTTATTAGTAGAAAAGGCTTGTATACTGCAATGCTACATGTTTGCGCTTATGAAACTTGAAAAGTAGTTGTTCAATTGACATAAAATTTTTACTCAACGTTGCATTTCGATATTAAAATGTTTTTATAGTAAAATTATTTTAAAAATCCTGGAATTTTCTGGGAAGTCCGAAATTTTTAAAGTAATAAGCATGAACTGTTTGATTAGAAATAAATGTATATGGGTGTGAGCTTTTTTGGAAAAGGAAAAAAATATACTTTTTTTTATTAGAATTTTTATATGTTATATTCACATTCTGCTAATTATCTCTGGAAGATCTAGGGGGATAGGATATAAGACTCTCCATGGAATGAATCTATTTTTCTTGGAATGCGCTAGCAAAAAAAAATTTTTAACTGCCGTCTTCGGTTTTCGCTTGCCATAGTATACATTTTACTATTTGGCTCACAAGAAGTCATTAGGAGCATTAGACGATACTTTGAAAGACTTGAGATGTAATGAGTTTCAATTTGGCGGAGCGTTGGTTTTTCTATCCAGTGACTTCAGGCCAATGCTTCAAGTTATACCTTGCTCAACACCAGTTGATGAATTGAATGGCTGTTTGAAATATTAAATGCATTTAAAAACAAATATATGAGTTCAGCTTCAAACCGATCCAACAGTGGACATATTTTCAAGGCAATTACTCGAGGTCAATAACGGCTCTGAACCTACAAATTTAGAAACAGGAAAAATCACCTTCCGATCTAATTTTTGCAATATCATGAATTCAAAAGAAGAATTTTTCCAAAGTACCGAAACAGATTATCGCAATTACACATGGTTAAGTGGAAGAGCTATTTTAGCGGCTAAAAATGTTGACGTATATGATTATCTAAGCAGAATCGTAGGTGAAACAGTGACATTTAAATCCATTGACTCAAACATAAACCAAAGTGAAGTAGTGAATTTTCCAACAGAATTTCTTCATTCACTCAATGTTACCGGATTACCGTCACACATTCTGAATTGGAAAATTGGAGTGCCAATTATATTACTCCGAAATATCAATCAGCTAAAGATTAGTAGTTAAAAAAATTTTAAACAATCTGATTAAAGCAACAATTCTCATTGGAATTCATAAAGGTGAAGACGTACTATTTCCACGAATACCACTAATTCTGACTGACTAGCGTTAGAGTTCAAAAGGCTTCAATTTCCAATACGCTTTGTGTTCGCTATGACTGACTATTAGCGCAAGTGTGTGGTTAGAATATAGAAAATGAATGCTCTCTTGGGCAATTATACGTCGCATGCTCAAGAGTCGTTAAACAAGCTGATCTTTATGTTTATGTAGAAAACGTACAAACAAAAAATGTAGTCCACCCAATAGCTTTAAAATTAAAAAAATGTGAGAAAAAAAAATTTCTTCCTTTGCTTTCATTCCACAGCATAGCCACAGCAATACAAAGCACGGTATTAAATAGAATTATATGTTTCCTCGGTGAATCTATGTTTGCTAGAATACTTATATTTATTTCCTATTGGCTAGTTTGTTATAAAATGAAGATACTGGCCGATTTCTATCTGTGGGTGCACAGAGGATGCTCGAGGAAGACATTTGCAACTGTGAAACAGATGTTAGCAGACATTTCAGAAGCAAGTAACAATTATGCGAACAGTTGGTTTTTGATTTTGATTTTTCAATACTAGTAGTGTTATATTTAAATTGTTTTTTAGTCACTCATTTATTATTTATGAAGCTCACATTCAATCAGAAGACTTACAATTTGGCGTAACTTATGTTGCCCATGAGAATATTCGGCCTCATTTATACGTGTGATAGAACGAGGTAGGCGTTTTTTGGCTTTCAGTTTGTTTGAAAGTGATTGCATGTTGTGCTGCACTGTAACCGGATGTGCGTGTGCCGTGCAGGCTCCAGGACGCTGTACGACCACACGGCGCTGACCATCTCTCCGGCGGCGGTGGTGGTGCAGCCCAGGCACTCGGAGACGGTGCGTGTGGGGTACCGCCTCGGTCGCGGCGAGTGTGCGTCGCTGGCCAGGAGCAGCAAGGCCGTGTGCGAGGTGGCCATCCTCAGCATGGTCCTGGGTGACGAGCCCACCAGGCAGCGCCTCCGCAGGTCGGCGCTTTTTCCCCGTCGCCGTGCGTTCTGCTTGTCACCTGCCGTTTTCAGTTTCAGCTCGACTTCATGTACTGTGCTTGTATGGGGGAGGCGAAGAGGAGGTTAGATGGGGAGGGGGAGGTGAAGAGGGGGAGAGGGGGAGGGAGAGAGAAGGGGTGAGGGATGGTAAGAGAGGGGGAGGGGGGAGGGGAGAGAGAGTTAAATTACTGATTCAGACATAACGCAGGTCACACCGAAGAGATAGAGTGGAAGTCTGGACAGTCAACAGAAAGCCGCATTTTCGGCTGCACGAGTCATGCTAAAATATGAACTCAGCCTGAACATCTGCATAATTTTTTTACACTTTGACAAAACACTAGTAGCCAAAAGTTGGTTTCACCTCATCATGATTCGGCATCCCGAGTTTTTTTGCCATACTCACTCTTGGTGTCATAAGATTTGCATCAACTTCCGATATTATTTTCATTTTTTCTTCAAAAGACAATGCCTTCCATTTAGTGGGCCCTCAACTACTTGTACATGCCATTATGCACTGTTTTTTACAACACTAAATGTATTTTATGCTTGATAACCTTAAGATCACCCCTAAAAAGATTGCAAACTAAAACCCCTTATTTGCGGTTTATCAATTATTGTTTACTGAGCACAATACAAAGTGTTTGCACTGCTTGCAAAAAATAAAAAAAATGCAATTAGGTCAACAAATATTGGCTGGTGGTAATCCGGTTTGCTGTGTATTCGTCATGTGGTATAACTCGAATAAAGAAAATGGAACAGCCTCTAAGTCTGAACGAATGCAAGCAGATGATTTGTCAAAAAATTCATTTGTAACAGATTTTGGCGTGTGGTACAGGTTTCGACTGTCATGTGCTGTACAAATTATTTCGTTATTATATGGAAAAACTTAATTTTTTTTTAAAATGAATGATAAATATAGCTTAAAAGTTTAAAGATAAACATTATTGTTTTATTTTTTTTCACAAATACTGAACTTTATTTGCAGGAAGCATCTATTAATGCAAATGTTATGATTGGGAAAAATTAACATAGGGATATATGGAAGTGATCAAGGGAATAATTTTGTGAACTTAATAAGCATGAAAACTTATTATGTGGGAATGTCTTAAACGAGTTTTACTGTAATATTGAATGTAAGTTGTATTTTGTGATTTTACAAATACTAATTTGGTATTATGTTGTTTCTGCATAATCCAAATTGTTTTTAATACAAAGTACTCCAAACATGATTAAGGATTTTCATTGCATCAGAACTAGTGCAAGGTTATATATGCACATTTATTCGTAATAAAATATACCTATTCCGGGATTGAAATTCACTTGAAATGACACCAGATATACATCCATTTGGACCCATTTACAATTATTTAATGTGAAAATAATGCTTATCTTGTTTCAACCTTCGTTCATTCATGTGTTCCTTCTATGGAGGTAGAGTTTTTAAACTTGTTAATATCACACCAATAAAACCCACACCAGTATTATTAAATAAACAATACAACAGCAAATTATAGTTGGTGTAGTTCCAGAAGCAGCTACTCTTGAAATTTACCCATTTATTTTATTCCCCACTATTTGCCAGGGATATTTGTACCATTAAAAGGTATCATTTTTTCATGTACTTTAGTGATTATAAAAATCAGTGTTAAAATTCATAACAGACTTTTTGAATGAACAACACTACACAAAATTAATTTTTACTTATAGAACACACAAGAAAATAACAAGAAGAACTATTGGCTATATAAAACAGTCTCTAAAATGGTCAGAATGTTAAAAAATACCTAAATAAGTGAATTTGTACTTTATTCGTAAATATTTGTTTTCGTATAAACAAAAGTTCTATTTCCACAATACAAGTTCACTTGTTTATTGAAGCTGCTAAAGATTAGTGTGATTCTGTAGAAGAAACTTCCATGCCTGCTGCCATGGAGGCTAGGCTGGCAGTTTTGTTGGAAGCTTCAAGTGGAGCCTGTATGAAACCTTCCATCATGAGATTCAGGCTTAAGCTGTTATCCACGAATGGAGAAAAACACACAATAACCCCATTCAGATTTCTGTTGGTCAGCTTTATAGTTACTTAAAAAAATAATTTTTGAGTTTTGCTGAACTTGCTGGCATTATACAATTTGAATAATTTGTATATCTATGATCAATAAGAGAAGATAATTTGTGTGAAGCAATTAAAACTTTGTGACCCTCCTTGAAACTTATTTGCTTGATTCTTCTATCAGACTTGTTATTTCTTGGTTTGGCTTTGTACATTAATGATTTGAATTGTGATTTTCATTCAATAAAGTATTTTTTTGTAAACTCATAGTTAAAAAGTTTGAGGATCTTATTATATTTAGTCACATTATTTTCACATAAACATGGTACAATATCTTGGTTTTAAGAAACATTTTAGTGTCATATAGTTTTAATTATTCACTTTATTTCATGAATAAACAAAATTTATAACAATAAAAACAATTCACCATATAATCTTGTTCCCTGAGATGGGGAAAACACTTATTCTATGTGACTGGCAGCAAATAAAATCATGCTGTATAGGCATAATTTTATTTTTCCTCAATTTATTTTCATCTTAGTGTTTATCATTGCATTGCTATTATGACCAATGCCAACATACTGCATACATTTTTCTTCCGCAGGTTAGTGGAGGATGAAGGAGATTGTCGCGCGCCTGATGTTGAACTATTGAGCAAAGTATGTTCCACTTTTGAGAAGGAAGTCCCCATTCCTGACATTGCCAACTTGAAAGATAGCAAAGTAAGTCATTTCTTCAATGTATTGTTATAGTACCTTGTGAATACTTTGTATTATGTCCCAAGTAAAGTGGTGCATTTTTGATACTATGATACTAGCAGAATGTATATGTCCATCGTACTTGGTTTTGTGTTACTTTACTGTCAGAGGAGAGTTAGGAATTGAAAGCCACCATATTGACTTCAACAGTTTTTATGCTATAGCAATTTTTGAAGTGAAAACTTCTTTGGGCACGATGAGAGTAAAATTTCAAGGCCAAATTTTAATGTGACGTTTTCGTGAAACCTTTGTGGTGAAATGTTTCTGGTGTGAAAATGGCAGAGAATAAGTTCTTTGCCAAAGAGATATACAGAGAGCACTATGCTATATACGTTGCTGGCTCGTTTTCCTTCTCCTTTTTGTGCAATGATTTGTCTCCAGCCAAAAAAAAAAAAAAAACAAGAGAGATAGATGAATGAAAGACTAAGACAGAGAGAGTGCAGGCACTTTGTCCAGAAAATAGATATAGTAGAGCTTCATTATAAAGAACACGAAGGGACCAAAATTATGGCAGTTTGTTATAATGAAGTTCTTTATACCGAAATCACAATGATTGCCTGTTTTTGGTTTTTAACATAACTCGATCTTGTTAAAAAACAAAGTAGAAAATCTAATACCAATATGAGTGGTACAAGCATCAATTACTTTAACAGCTATACTTTGGGATCAAGATGCATACTACATAAATACATGCATACTAGTATGTATATGTACAATACAGAAATACGTAGGTAAGTTGTTTGCCAAAGCAGTAAGCCTACCTTTGGAATCAAGACAAGCTGTTTGCAAAAATGCTGTAATAAATCAAAAATATAAAATTTAAAAGTTAGGAATTTTTTTTTTACATTTTATTGTCTTCCAAACTGGATCGCTGGGTGAGAATTGTGGATAATGTTGATTTGGAGATACCTAACTTTTTAGCCACATCAGTCTTTTTATTTTCTTTATCTACTGCTTTTAACATTTCAAGTCGTTTCCTAGAAGACATGTTCAGTAGTACAGTTTTTTAAACTATAAAAACAAATGCACCCTACACATGTAAAAATAAGTTATACATGTAGTATAGCCACGTTTCTGGGAAGCCTACAACTCACGTAGTTTCGGTTCCCTGCAAGAATTTGCGAAGATTTCCGAAGTTTTGCGTTTTGGTATTAACGCCACTTCAGCCACTAAATCAGATCAAGCATGTTGTGACTAACCTAACACAACCCTTCGATTTTTATAATTTCAATTTTTGAGAGAAATCCGAAGTTGCACGAACGTGCTAGGGAACCGAAACTATGTGAGTTGTAGGCTATCGCACATTTCTCAAACAATAAACAAGAAAACGACCAGAGATGTGTGTGTAGCAATACTTTATGATGTAGCACTTCGCATCGGTTAAACACGTCGTGCGAGCATATTACAAAGAGTAATGTCAGCGAACACCACAATGCAGCGCTTTAGTCGCTACACTAGTTTTGTGCATTAATTTCAACACTAGTCCATTGCAGTCATCTATGGTGCGTATCAAAATAAATAAGATGGCAGTTTGTGGGTGAATGGCGACGATTTTATCCATTTGTCGTTTACCGTGCCGGGCAGAAAAGTGTTCGTTCAAATGAATATTTATAGAATATTTAAAAAATTTGAACGAGAAAATTCGTACTAGTGAAATTTTTTTACGTTATGTTATATTGACGTCTGACGGGACCAAAGGCATAGTTCGTAGTAATGAATTGTTCGCTCTAATGAAGTTCGTTAAAACGGTGTTTTACTGTAGGTATCCCATACAGTTCACTGTGAGTGCCTTGAATTTTATGTTTGCTATCAGCCCGCATTCCTCCTTGTTCAACCAGCAGCGTAGAGAGCGCTGTTGAGACAATCCCCACATTTCCGATGTAGATAGCGCTACCTGTTATGAATTTCATATTTCGTTCGAGGTTCCGAATGTCAGAGTTGTTTAAAGAAACAGTAATAAGCACTGTTTTTCTTTCAACAATTAGTAATATTTATTGTTAATTAATCATTATTGGTTGATCAATAATTATTGATATCCTCAAAAATTATTTTGAAGTGAGTAATAATTTTGTTAATTCATGTGTGTTTAGAAAATTGTCTTTCTCTCTTTCTTTTGAACACTTATGATTTACTTAGCAGTCATTCTGGATGTGAATTTCCAAAGTTTTACTTCTATCATGGTACTGAGATACACATGCTCTTTTTTTTTTATTGTTTAATGTTCATAATTAGGCTTGGTGTCATGGAGGGTGGTAGAATGTAGACGTTGATGGGTTTTGGGGGGGGGGGGGAAATGTGGGGAGGGAGCAACATTTGCTATTAGGACTCTGCGACGTCATTTCTCTTTCTCTCCCCTCCCCTTTACCTTTATCACTCCGAATTCCGAATTTTCCAAAGTTCTTTAGGCAGTACAGTACCGCAGTTTAGACGCAGAACGTATAGCGGGAAACCATTGAGAGTGCATAGTTTAAAATGTGTGAATGTTTTAGTGGCGAAGTTTAATGTTTATAAATAAATCTGAAAAAAAATGTTCCATGCATTTAAAGTGTCATTAAAACATTATTGGAAGGTGTGGGAATATAACTTTTACTTATGATTTCATCATTGGTTGGCTGCTACGAGTACTAGTGTTATGAGAAAGACCTTCTGCTATTGTGAATACTTGTAGTTGTGGCTGCGAGGTTCCACTGTGGAACATTATAAGCAAAAATCGTGGGCTCAGAAGCGCAAGGAACAGGGCAAGAAATCATAGGTTAGTAAAAGAGGCAGTAGAACCTTGTTTGATGTTGGTGTTAAAGTGAATCCACAGTCACAGCTGAAAACTCCAGATTGTGGTGAAAAACAGGAGTTTGTTGAGTTTGTTATTCCTGACAGAATGGTTTCCGAACAAGTAGGCAGTGATTTTGATTTGTCTCCTTCAAAATGTGAAAATAGTGTTTTTCCTGAGAGTAATGTTTTAAAAGCAGCAATATGTAGGCCTACAGTTGATTTACCTTCAGAATGTGAAAAAATAATATTGTGTTATCTGAGCCATTGCCAACAACATCAGATTGGCAAGTGTCTCCCGACCTTGGGAAATTAACCACTTAACATGTTAACCCGATTTAACTCGGGGTATATAAAGTGGTAATTTTATGCTAACCCGCGTATACTCGTGACACAATTCACTTTTCTGTCCTTCGTTATGTATCCCGAATATTTCCGTCGTGTTCCTTCACTCTTGTAGTTTACTTTTATCCGTGTAGATTGCAGCACATATCGACTATCTGTGTACACTTCAAGCTTTGTAACGATATGGCAGCTCTGTGCCATACGTTTTATGATGTTTTCTTTTGTATTCGGGCACGAATGTATTCATGTACTTTATTTTCGTATTATAGATGGTATTATACATTTGGGATATTTTTATGGGTTTTTTCCAGACTGTGTGTGACAAATAATGTGTATGTATGTAAACTTTCTTTCCTGTATATTATTAATTGTATTGTTGTTATTTAATATTTTGGCCATTTATTACTGGCATGTGCAATTTTGGAATAAATATAATTTTTTTTACTCTTCATTAGTGTATATTGTATAAACTTTTTGCATCAACATTTTGTAAAGATTTTTTCTGCCAATTAATCTGTTATTACTTAATACAAACATAATTATTACTCGAAATAAAATTGATTAACAAAATATTACACGATTTGCATTTACCCTGCAAGAATAACATATTTACGCCGACATAATGACTGGCCGAGTTAACTCGGGATAAATCTGTGGTAAAATTATCGTCCTTCATATTTCATATACAAACAAATTAAAAAAAAAAAAAAAAAGGCCAAACTGTTGCTTGTTACATTTATAAAGTACTTTTGTATTAAGTAATAAAAAAAAAGTGATTTTATCGGAACAGCTTTTGAAAATGTTATTGGAATGTTAAGTGGTTAAAGAGTGGGTACTTAAATGCACATATTGTTGAAAATATTGTTCGTAAAGGGCCCCTTAAAATGCCTGACGACCTTCCAAATGATGGGAAACGAGCATTTCCCAGAACAGTTTTATTTTCTAAACATAAGAATGGGGAAAAAGTTTTCCGAGATTGGCTTGTGTGGAGTGAAACAAACAAGTCACTGTTTTGTTTTCCTTGTAAACTATTTAGTTGCAGCTCTGATGTCCCCAAATCTCAGAAATCTTTTTTTTGTAGTGGTGAAGGGTGGAAACAAGAGTATTCATGGTGCAAGCTGTATGATGAATTGCCATCTCATGAAGTGAGTGCTCGCCATAAGCAATGCTATATTAAATAGAGAGAACTTGAAAGCCGTCTCAACAAAGGAACTGACATACTGCTCAATTGAATACTGAAATTGGTTTGAAAGTAAAATATTGGAGGGATCTATTTCACAGGGTATTGTCCGTAGTTCTGTTTCTTGGTGAGAGAGGCCTTGCATTTAGGGGCACTTCTAGCAAAATTGGATATTCCAATAATGGAAACTTTTTAGGTGTTATTGAGTTATTAGCTCAGTACAACCCACTGCTAAGAGAGCACATTACTAAAGTACAGAATGCTCAAAGAGACGGGAAAAGGCTACAAGCTCACTATCTTTCTCCTGACTCACAGAATGAATTTATTGAGGCTTGTAGTGCCAGGGTTCTTTAAGCAATATTGCAGAGAGAGAAAAATCGAAATATTTTGCGTTGCTAGTAGATGCGATGCCAGATGCAGCACATACTGAGCAGACAACTTTTGTTTTAAGATATGTGTTAGATTGTGATTCATCATTTATGATATTGGAGAGATTTTTGAGTTTTGTGTTGTGCAATAAAAAAACAGGACGAGACATTACAAATTTGATCATTGGTGAGCTGGAAAAACATAAAATTTCTTTGGCTGACTGCAGGGGACAAGGCTATGACAACGGCGCCAACATGTCTGGCATATAAAATGGTGCACAAGCTATCGTTTGTGAACTGAATAAGCTTGCTATATTTTCAAACTGTGGTGCACATAGCTTAAATTTGTGTAGCTTGAATGCTGCTAAGTGTTGTCAAGATGTTAACACGTTTTTCGGAATGGTCCAAAAAGTTTATAATTTCTTTTCTCGTAGCCCACAGCGATGGTAGGTATTGCAGAAAGAAATTGGTTGTTCCTTGCATAGCCTTTCTAGAACAAGATGGTCTGCTCGAGTAGATGATGTCAAACCATTTGCTAAACATTTGCCCCTTATCAATCATGCACTAAATAAATACGAAGAAATGAATCCATCAGCTGAATATAAAACGGAAATGATGGGAATTTTACAATATCTCAAGTCCTTCAAATGTATTTTAATGGCTACAGTTTGGTTGGAAATACTCGTAGAAATTGTTTTCAGAAACAAAGTTTTACAAGCCCAAGATGCGACTCTCGATGTAGAAGTCGCAAATATCAACAATCTGATTGAAGAACTAAAGGAGCTTCGTGATCAATGGAAGGGTCTTCTAATCAAAGCAAGGTTAGTAGCCGAGGCTTTGGCTACTGATCTTCCGACCGATACTGATTTTAAGGAGAGAAGAATGAAGAAAAGAAAATGTTTCCATGATGAAATCAAAGAAGATGAGTCAATGTCTCTGATGAATGAGAACGAGACACTTGAAGAACAGGAATTCAGAGTGAATGTTTTTTACAAACTTATTGACTCAGTTGTTAGTGGACTGACTGTACGATTCACTGTCGCCAGTTGTTTCGGACAAAAGTTTTAGATAAAACAT